>NC_088370.1:21963584-21988584 GCF_034508935.2 Berghia stephanieae | reverse complement strand
TATGTCTTTTTCTCTGTTGTAAGTTTTTAAAAATAAAAAATGGTTGCAACTATTTTGCTTTGCTTATTTATCAAAATAAATGTGATCACTTTAAATAAAAATCATGTCTTCATATTTGAATGTTTTGTATGTATTATGCAAAGTCAGCATTTTGGACCAGAAAAATTGGTTGACTTTAACTCACTCAATCCTAGAGATTTTTGCTAGTTTTCAAAATTGGAAAAAAATCTAATAAAAAATGAGCATGTACATAGATAGTTTTATTCAACTACCATTAACATGTAAAAATTAAAAAGATTAGCTTTGATATTACGCCTATAATTTGTCTCATAAAAATGTAATAAATAGGCATGGGATAAAAGTAAAAGTAACCCGAGTAAACTACGAATATAGTAGTCGTTGTTAGGGTTGAGTGAGTTAAAAAAGGTTGACTTTCTCCATTATCATTGGAACACACTTAGAAAAAGAGAAGAAAATTGGAGACCAACAATTCCACTACAAGTTCATAGAGATTTTGGTTAAAACTAATAATTGTCGTCTGGCATTTTGACTTGTTTGCTTGATTATTCATTGATGTGATACTGGAATGCTACCTGTCAAATATCAGTTCACCACTGCTCACTTGGGGGTTCCGATAGCTCAGTTGGTAGAGCACTCGCATCACAAGCAAAGGGACCAAGATCGATCCCGAATACAGGCAAGATTTTGTTCTGCCCCCCCCCCCCCCCTGTCCACCCAGGAGTTAATTGGGCAGCTGTGTCTGTTAGATTTGGCGGAAGTATTTTGCCTGGGTGGGGTTCCTACCTCCCATAGCGGGCAGGGGGGTACTTGCTGTGTCTTTTATCCCCTCTTATCTGTTTTCCAATTGCTTTCTGTCTTTGTCTTGGAATGAGATTGTTTGGTTTTGTCCTGACCTTGGTCAGAGTCCTTGGCTGAGAGGGAAACAGTCGAATGTATAGTTATAGTTTTGGGAGATGATATTTTTTTCCTTGTAAATCATCTCTCTGTTGTTATGCATTGTATTATGTTTAGTTTACACATTATATTATATGATTGGTAAACATTTGAGTGTATTCCTCTTAGTTGGGACCTGTGCTTGTGTCTGGATGAGACTTTTAGTGATCTCAAACTAAGTACTTTGATAGTGTGCTTTTGGAATCTACACCTGTTTGTTTTTTTAACCAATTCCCCTTTGTCTTCCCTTTTCTCGGATACTTTATTGTAATTCTATAACTTTTTACTATCCCATTTTCTTTCTTTTTACTGGCGCTGATATGACCTTAATGTGTTGCAAGCGCCGTAAAACCCTTAAAAAAAAAAAAAAAAAGTATTTTGCAATAGACTGGCGTCCTATCCAAGGGTAGCAAGCAAATTGCGCTTGTCCGTTTCATGCAATAGATATCGGGATAAACTCTGGCACACTAACCTGAACTCCCAAGGGTGTGCGATTAGACAGAGTTGACTATTACTGGTAGAAAGTAACCTATCCATGACTCACTGTTTAAGTGATCCGTTGAAAAAAAAGTAAACCTTCAGAGCCACCAGAAGTAACCTATCCATGACTCACTGTTTAAGTGATCAGTTGAAAAAAAAGTAAACCTTCAGAGCCACTTATCCATGATTCACTGTTTAAGTGATCAGTTGAAAAAAAAAGTAAACCTTTAGAGCCACCAGAAGTAACCTATCCTGGGTGGGGATCCTGACCTCCCATAGCGGGCAGGGAGGTACATACTATGTCTTCTATCCCCCTATGTCTGTTTTCCAATCCAGCATGCTTTCTGTCTTTGTCTTGGAATGAGATTACTTGGTTTTGTCCTGGCCCTGGCCAGATACCTTGGCTGGGAGGGAAACAGTCAAATGTATAGTTAGTTTTGGGAGATGATATTTTTTTCCTTGTAAATCTCTCTGTTATGTACTCTATTATGTTTTATTTATGTATTATATATGATTTGTTAACATTTGAGTGTATTCCTCTTAGTGGGGACCTGTGCTTGGGTCTGGATGAGACTTTTAGGTGATCTCTAAGTACACTGATGGTGTGCTCTTGGAATCTACATCTGTTCCCTTTCGAACCAATTCCCCTTTGTCTGCCTTATTCTTGGATGCTTTAATTGTAATTCTTGAACTTTTTACTATCCCATTTTTTCCCTTTTTACTGGCGCTGATATGACCTCAATGTGTTGCAAGCGCCGTAAAACCCTTAAAAACAAAAAACAAACAAGTAACCTATCCATGACTCACTGTTTAAGTGATCAGTTGAAAAAAAAAAAAGTAAACCTTCAGAGCCACCAGAAGTAACCTATCCATGACTCACTGTTTAAGTGATCAGTTGAAAAAAAAAGTAAACCTTCAGAGCCACCAGAAGTAACCTATCCATGACTCACTGTTTAAGTGATCAGTTGAAAAAAAAGTAAACCTTCAGAGCCACCAGAAGTAACCTATCCATGACTCACTGTTTAAGTGATCAGTTGAAAAAAAAGTAAACCTTTAGAGCCACCAGAAGTAACCTATCCATGACTCACTGTTTAAGTGATCAGTTGAAAAAAAAAAAGTAAACCTTCAGAGCCACCAGAAGTAACCTATCCATGACTCACTGTTTAAGTGATCAGTTGAGAAAAAAAAAGTAAACCTTCAGAGCCACCAGAAGTAACCTATCCATGACTCACTGTTTAAGTGATCAGTTGAAAAAAAAAGTAAACCTTCAGAGCCACCAGGCATGTGGAAAGACGGATCTGCTGGGTAAGAAAGCCCTTAGAATACACAATGAGCAGGGTGACCATATATAGAGAAAATCTCTGAAATATGTCAGTGCAGGGTTCCTCAAAACTTGTATCACAGTTAGTAGTAAGATGTTGTTCCGGGATTTTCAATCTCATTCCAAGACAAAGACAGAAAGCAAGTTGGAAAACAGATATACGGAGATAGAAGAGACAGAGTAAGTACCTCCCTGCCCACTTTGGGAGGTCAGGAACCCCACCCAGGGAGTGAGAGAACAAACAAGGCAAGTTCTTATTTTGCGCTCGAGATACGGTGAGCTTGGAGAAATGGTGGGTTTCCTCCAAGCGCAATACTCGGGATTCTTACTAGGAGGGGGCAACACTGTCAAATAAAGAAATAACACACACATTAAATTTTACGATCTAATAGTTTTATTTAAAGCGCTCTCAACGTGAGTATATATATATATTGAATGTATTAATAAAATGAATATTCACAAAGTAAGATCATGGCATTGAATATGCCAACATCATTGATAAAAAATATAATATATAAATCATTACCAACAATTTCAGAAATTTTGTATAATTCCATGATGCAGGGCATCATCAGGATATTATACAACTTATTAACAATTAAATGGGCAAGTGTTCGTTTTATATTATTCTTTAATTTAATCATTCCATCGTGTTCTCTCTCTATATATTCTTCTCTCCTCTCTATTAATGTCTCTTTGTCTCTCTTTCATATATCTTCCCCCCCTCTCCCCCACTTGCTATCCTTCCACCCTCTATACTAATGTTACTCTTGCATAAACAACTAAATTACTTCACCACCTCGTCCTCCTTCTTCTTCTTCTCCTCCTCCTTCTCCTCCTCCCTCTTCTTCTTCTTGACGAAAGAATCGACTTCACCCATGATGGATCAATCCCGATACCTTTGAGTGTGAAGTTGGTGCTCTAACATCTGAGACATCGGAAGCCCCTATAAACTCATAGGGTTGAGACATGTGAAAAGTTGGAAGTAAATGAAGTAAAATGGAAGAAAATTGTGTTCTGTCTGAACATTAGTAGCAAGTTTAGACTGTAAAAATTAGTACAAATGAACGTATTATTATTATTATTATTATATTATTATTATTATTAAAGGAATATGACACAAACATGAGTGAAAAGCCCCTTGGATTTCGTCACAAACATGAGTGAAAAGCTAACAAAGATATTAACACAAAGACGGCATAACAATGTTGCTCTTGTGTAGAGTTTGATTAAAGTCTTGTGTGATTTCTATAATCTGTTCGGCTCTGTGAATGAGCCGTTGGAGACTGGGCTTTAACAAGCCAAATTTAAGCTATTCTCTCATAGCTTGACACTATTAAAAACTGAAATTTTACCGGAACTATAAATTACCTGTGAAGAACCATTTGCTTATTATATTATCAGAACATTGAAAAGCAATTGATCTGTTTGTGAATATTGTGAAATCAGAACAATTTCAAGAAGAGACAAATTAACAATATTATATCCAACAACTTTACAGTTTTGTTGAATATCAAGAACACTCTTTTGGCTTTCTTCCACACGTCTGGATTGTGATTAGTTAGTTAATTATTAGTTGCCTGTATGACTGTGATGGTTGCAACCTAAGTGTGAGATTGTCTGATGTGTAGGGATAGGTATTAGTTGCCTGTTTTGATTCCTTATTGACCGCGTATCGTTAATAAGGTTACTTATAGTACCATTTTATTCTACGTGAAAGTAACATTTAAGCCAATAGTGTTCATAAACATATTGAAGTTCAGTTATATAAATTTTAATTGGTTTGATTAATTGTCCTAAAGATGGATGTGGAAAGATTAATTAAACTTGGAGAAAAATTGGAGTTAAGG
The DNA here is from genome assembly GCF_034508935.2 of Berghia stephanieae. Lineage (NCBI taxonomy): Eukaryota > Metazoa > Mollusca > Gastropoda > Nudibranchia > Aeolidiidae > Berghia > Berghia stephanieae. The sequence continues at coordinate 21,983,979 of NC_088370.1, read as the reverse complement.
GGTGAAGATCTCCATGCTTGGGTGACAGCCCAGTTAAAAGAAGATGAAGAGTAGAGAGAAAAGAGCAGGAGAGAGAACGTGCCAAAGAAGACGAGGAGATAAGCAGAGCACGAGCTCAAAGACAGGAAGCTCTGATGGAGAAAGAGCTAGAACTGTTTAGGTTAAAGTCCGAGTGCCAGGCTTCCTCCAATAACGACAATATGTCAAAAGAGTCCTAGACTTCCATGTTTTGACGAAAACAAGGACCATATGGACAGCTATCTCCTCCGTTTCGAGAGAGATACGCTACGGCTGGGAATGCAGGAATTGGGCAATCCAGTTGTCCGCACTTCTCAAAGGGAAAGCACTGGACGTTTACACTCGACTGAGTGATGAAGATGCCATCGATTACGGGGTGGTAAAAGCGGCTTTATTGAGACGTTATAACCTAATGGATGACAGATTTAATGAAAAATTTAGGAAGAGTAGACCTGAACAAGGGGAGTGTTTTAGCCAGTTTGCGACTCTATTGGAGAGTTATATGGAGAAACGGATTGAGTTGTCTGGGAAAAGGAAGGACTGAGTTGCTGACATTCTGGATATGATACTGAAGAAACAGCTGGTCAGTGTTTTAGTCAAGCTGTCTGAAGACTTGAAGAACGACGAAAGGATGAGGGATGTATGTATGATGTTTGATGCAGTTGCTATCAGAAAGGAAATTGCTTTTGACACCAAGACTGGATCATTTGCTGGGTGTGTTGATTTTGGAACATTTTTCCAAGGCAACAGCGACGATGTGGCAACAGAGGCACTTTTCTTCATGGTGGCTGGGATTAAAGGTCACTGGAAACGTCCATTTGGCTACTTTTTAGGAAAGGCAGATGGATATATGCAGGCCCAACTCGTTAATCATGCTGTCAGTCTGCTTGGTGAAAATGGGTTCAATGTCGTTTCCATGACTTGCGACGGTAGTTTTGTCAATCAAGCCACTGCAAAAGCATTAGGATGCCACTTCGACAGCAATGTAATCCAATCAAGCTTTCCACACCCGGAGGATAAGGATAAGTCCATATTCTTTGTTTTCGATGCCTGTCATCTTTTGAAGAGTGTGAGGAATTGTCTTGGCGATTTTTAAAGCCCATTAAATTTATGGACCAGGACATCAAGTGGTGCTATGTTCAGGAACTACACAGAGTACAAATGAGCGATGATCTGTATTTGGCCAACAAATTGAACATCAAACATATAGATTACTTCAAGTCAAAAATGAATATTAGGATAGCCGCACAGACGCTCAGTAATTCCGTTGCTGTTGCCATAGATTTTTTGCGCGAAAACTAAAAGCACCCTGATTTTAGAAACAGTGAGGCGACAACAACCTTCATTAGAAATATTGACACCTTGTTTGATTTATGTAACAGTAGGAATCCAGTAGCTAGGGGTAGTAAAAGCAAGATAGACATCAACAACCTTCAAAACAGACTAGATAGTTTTAGAAAACTGGCAGACTACCTGAAGCAACATACAGACGTCTCTGGCAGGCCTTTGGTGACAGGAAGAAGGAAGACACAATTTCTTGGATTCTTGGTGACCATTAATTCAATTACCAAGATATGTGAGATGATGCTGTCAAGACAACAGATCCACCTGAAATTTGTGTTGACTTACAAGATGTCACAAGACCACTTGGAGATGTTTTTCAGTCGGCTGCGAAGAAGGGATGGGTGGAACAACAACCCAAATGCTCTCCAGTTGAAATGGTCACTGAGAGCATTGCTTATTCACAACGATGTCTCTCCCTCATCCTAAGCCAACTGCATTGAACCTTCCGATCCAGACAACACGATATTCATGTCATCTTCAAACAAAAGCAACCCCTTGTGTGAACAGTTTGCACAGCTCATTGCCACTCCTCCTTCTTACCACGAGAATGCTTTGTTCTATATAGCAGGATTCATCTGTTGTAAGATGGATAGGCAAAGCAAATGCACAACATGCGCCAAGATAATCACCCAGAGATTCGTCCACGCCGGTAAGAAATCCGTGAGGCATCTCCTGAACAAGAAGATATTATTCCTCAACCAATAGGTAAGTGCATTGGAGTTGACATCAAATAGTCTGCATTTAACTGAGAACAAAATACAATATTAGTAACCTTACATAACATGTAATAATATAATATTATTTTCTATTTTAATGCGATCACAGACACAAATAGAATCATGATTTTGTTCTTTTTCCTCTGAAAAAATGACTTTATTTCGTGTACTTTTGAGCCGTAAAGCGCATCATCGTTGTCAGTCTTATTGAAGATAACACTATTATTATAAAGGTAACCAAGGTAAACATCCGTTCGCTCGCCACAAGTTCACTGCGTCAACTCAAACCCCTCTTCGCTCACTGCCGTCCGCCATGTTTTACTGAGGAGAAGAGAGGCAATTCCTCGCACGCAGTCTCCTATTCATCAAGGTCTATAAGTACATTGAAGCGCATGGGGTTGCAGGAACATTTTCTAAAGTGGAGGAGCTCAAGAAAAGGCAAAGAACGTCAACGAAAGTAGTCGAAATAACGTAATGAAGGACATTACCCGCTTCGCTAGCCAAATAGTTTGCCACAACTGTAAACGGTCAAGGCATATAGCATGAGATTGTCGACAAAACAAGCTGCTGCTGTTGTGTAGAGTCCCTTTTGTTATTACTGTCGGCGAAAAGGACACTTAATAAAAGATTGCCGTGAGAAGAAGAGGCATGAGGACAGGAGAGCACCTACTGGTATAGATCAGGTCTCCGTTATCACAGAAGATTATGAACCACAGAAATGTTTGAGAAATGACAAGGTGGAATTTTTTTTAAGTGCGGATGGGAGATACTAATGATTTCTGCAGCATGCTCAGGGCATGTGCCAGTCGCACCAGAAATGCAGGTGGCCGCTGGATGGTTAAATGGGAAAAAGATGAATGTGTTACGTGATAGTGGAAGTAGTTGTGTCATCGTCAGAAAAGGATTGACAAACAAGAGTAAGGATGGCTCGAATATAAAGGTCCTGATCTACTTGGCTAACAAAGAGGCTATTTCCACACCACACTGTGAAGCTTATTTGGAATGCCCCTATTTTACCGGGAGATTGTCAGTCGTCGAGTTAGAATCCCCATTGCATGACGTTATACTTGGGAATATTGAAGGTGCCAATAGCCCAACAATGCATGTAAAAACAGTTACTGACGAGCAGGAATCGGGTCATGGGGATGAACTGAGCGCCGTACAAACACGCGGGCAACATGAACGCAAGATCAAAAACTTGATCACAGCTCCATCTATAGAGACAGGTGTACGCGTCGACGAACTGAAGGAGAAACAAAAGCATGACATCCCACTAAAAAAGCTGCGAGGGATGCTGCTACCAGAGGGAGAGGTAAGAAACACAGGCAAGAGTAATACCAGTTGGTATGCCTATGACAGAGGATTGCTGATCCGCTATTTTCAATCTCCAAGGGTTGAGCATGGGGATTTGGTAAAGCAAGTCGTCATACCAAAATGCCTGCGAAATTCAGTCATGCAGTTGGCCCATGAAAGTGTACTTTCTGGACATCTCGCTGCAAAGAAAACGACAGATCGAATCCTGAGTAATTTTTACTGACCAAATATTTGGGAGGATGTCATGAGATTTTGTCAGTCATGCGACCAGTGTCAAAGGTCAGCTCCGAGAGGACTCGCCCCTAAGGTCCCTCTTACTAAAGTTCCGCTCATCGATGAACCCTTCAGTCAGGTAGCGGTGGATCTAATTGGCCCCATCGTGCCGGCATCAGATAGAGGAAACCGATATATGCTCACTGTGGTGGATTATTGTACGAGGTATCCAGAGGCCATTGCTCTGAAGAGTATGGAAACAGAAGGAGTAGCAGAAGGATTGGTTAACATCTTTAGCCGCACGGGAATACCCAAGGAGATGCTAAGCGACAGGGGGACGAAATTCACATCAGACCTGATGAAGGAAGTATGTAGATTGCTCTCCGTAAAACAAATCACTACTAGTCCTTATCACCCACAAGCCAATGGGCTTGTAGAGAGATTTAATGGAACTTTAAAAGGAATTCTCAAGAGGTTTGGCTCCAGAGCGACCCTCAGACTGGGACAGATCCATCAATGCTGCATTATTTTCATACAGGGAGGCTCCTCAGGAATCTCTTGGTTTCTCTCCATTTGCATACCTGCCTACTTGAAAATTTCAAATTCAGTAGGAAATACAAAATTCATCAGTAATTAGTGGGTAGTGTAAATGTTGCTGCTTGAAGCCCGAAGAAATAAATAATAACGTGAAGTTGAATGTCAGCTTCAATTTAATTACAGAAACAGATCTGTTTCTGTAATTAAACTGTAATTAAATTGAAGCTTACATTAAACTTAACGTTATTATTTATTCCTTCGAGCTTCGAGCAGCAACATTTACACATTTGATCTGTTTCTGTAATTAAATTGAAGCTTACATTCAACTTCACGTTATTATTTATTTCAGTAATTAATGGTCAAATTTCAGTAATACTAAAGCAAACAAAATAATGATAGATACACCCTTTTATATATGTATGCCAATGACCCCCGCGATAATAATATGCTTATTGATGACCTACTTTCGACACTGACTGTGTCTACTGATGAGGTTAAAGTTTCCCTGTCAAGTCGATGCCTGACGTCACTCATCGCCAGTCAACGAGGCATTGAGATTTTTTATTGTAGCATTCGGTAAATAATGAAAAAAATTATTTATTTTTTTAAAATTTAACATTGGGACCATTTGTATCAGTAATATTTCTTCTATTTCCGTAAGTCCGGTCCATAATTGTCCTTACACTTCCGTAACAATTACGGACGGTCCCTAATAATAGGCAGGTATGTATTTGAGCTCTTATTTGGGAGGCCAGTGTGAGGACCGATGAAAATATTACGGGAACTATGGACCGAAGACATAGATGACCTGGGTGTGAAAATGACGTATCAATATGTAGTCAATTTGAGGGAAAAGATAGAGAATATTGTGAAGGCAGCACACAATAACCTGCAGTATTCATCCTCGAGTTACAAGGCACACTTTGACAAAAAGATCAAAGTAAGGTCATTTGAAAAGGGAGATAAAGTATTACTTTTACTGCCCACGAAACACAACAAACTTGAATTGAAGTGGCAGGGTCCTTTTGAAGTGAAAGATGTCACTAGTCCTAATAATTACGTCATTAATATAGACAACACCAGAAGGACATATCACGTCAATTTGCTGGAAAGGTACTACGTTAGAGACGTGGAGCAAGAGAATGAAGTCGGTGTTCTTCAATGTGCCGTGGCAGCGTTATCGAAGATAACGATGGTGATGGAGAAAAGGTTCTTCCTCGGATGGAATTGCCTGCTCTGAAACAGACTGAGACCAAAGACGATGTCATCCTGCATGAATGAATGAGTCCTCAGCAGATAAGTCAATTGCAGGACATACTCCAGGATTTTGATGACGTATTGACTGATGTGCCACGACGCACAAATAATTACAGCTACGACATCCGTTTGACTTCAGATTGTCCAGTCAGAAAGAAACCACATCCTGTCCCTCAAGCATTAAAAACCACATTACAGGAAGAAGTGAAGGCCATGCTTCGCGCCGGGATAATCGAGCCATCGGATAGTCCGCATTGTACACCATCTGTCGCTGTCAAGAAGGACGGAACCATTCGTTATTGTGTGGACTTCAGATCCCTTAACAACATTACGGTGTTCGATGCAGAACCAATGCCTAGACTTGATGATCTGTTTCAAGAAATTGGGACACCATGTCACTTTGTCTCAAAGATTGATTTATCCCGTAGATTCTGGCAAATTCCATTGTCAGACAGGACCAAGGAGAAAACGGCATTTGCAACAGTGCGAGGACTGATGCAGTTTACCATTTTGCCCTTCGGACTTCAAGGAGTGCCCTCCGCGTTTTTGCGGATGATGAGAAAAGTTGTTGGTGGACTTCCCAACCTGAAAAACTACATCCGACTATATTCTCATCCACACTGCAACATGGGAAGAACATTTAAAAACTTTAAGAACAGTTCTTCAAATGTTGCGTGATTGCGGCTTGACGGCGAATCCTTCAAAGTGCCTGCTTGGTTTCCCAGAGGTGGAGGTTTTAGGCCATACTATTGGTGGAGGGAATTTAAGGCCAACCATGGACAAGGTCAAATCGATCCAAGAGGCAAACTTACCCTCGAACAAGAAACAAATGAGAATTTTTCTTGGGCTGGCATCATTCTACCGACGATATGTGCCAAACTTTTCAGCAGTGGAAGCTCCCCTGACAGATGCGACAAAGAAAGGCATGCCCAACAGGGTAATTTGGGACGAACCACAGAAAAGAGCCTTTCAAACGCTGAAAAATATGCTTACATCGGATCCCCTGTTGTGCCTTCCTTCCAGATTATGATAAGCCGTTTATTTTATCTACGGACGCCAGCGACACAGGTTTAGGTGCTGTGCTATCTCAGGAGCATGATGGAGTCAAATATCCAGTCACCTACTTAAGCAGGAAGTTGTTGCCGCGGGAGCAGAGGTACACTGTTGTTGAGAAGGAATGGCTGGCCGTAGTTTGGGCTGTGAAAACACTAAATGTATATTTCATTGGTAAAGAATCTATAATTGAAACTGATCATGCCCCACTTCTGTATTTGAACAGGGCGAAATCAGAGAATGGGAGATTGATTGCTTAATCAATACCGATTTGTCCTACGTTCGGTAAAAGGGTAGGATAATCATGGTCCAGATTATTTATCGAGATCGATGCTGCAACATTGAACCGCAGGATATTTACAATTGTGATGAGACTGGGTGCTTAACTACCCTGCCTGGCATTTCATCACAAAAATATGACTTCACAATGCCGAAGCCAGACGTTTTCAGTGAGGCTGCAGAATCCTTTAGGAATTATAAGGAAAGGCTTGATGTTTCAACTGCGAAGAAGTCTGCCCTTCTCCTTTAACCTGACCTTCCCTCAACAAAGCCATATGAAAAATTGAGCGAGACATTACTTCACCACTTCTCATCAGTACCATTAGAAGACCACCACTAATTAAGCTTTAGCAATAGAAACTGCAGCACAACCAAAGATGCAGCTGAATTACATGGCAGTGTAACGTCTGAATCCCTTCATGCTGTCAAGACCCAAAATCGATTTTAAAGCCGAAGCCACCTCCCTGCCTCTCATGTGGAAAATCCAACCACAAACGGTCAGAATGCTTTTTAAGAGATGCTGCTTGCAAAAAGTGTAGCAAGTCAGGCCACATCTGTATGTAAAAGTAAAACAAATGAAACATGAGTTATATTATAGGAATATGACACAAACATGAGTGAGAAAATATCGAAGATTTTATCACAAAGACATCATAACAAGCTCGAGTTCGAGAGATACAGTCATGTACTTCTTCTTCAAATTGGAGGTTCTGTCCAGGAGCAGACAACCCAGCTGATTTGTTGGCCAGGGGAAAACAAGCTGATGATCTTATCAAATCCAAATTATGGTTTGATAGCCCAACATGACTTACTGATGAATCTGTACTTAATAAAAGAATGGATGAGAATTGATGACAAGGATATGCTGATTGCCATAAGACAAGATGAAAAGAATGCATCACCCTCACGTGTCATTTTAACAGTTGATTCACAGACAAATCCTCCAATTGCCTGCGACAGATACAGCGACTTTAATAAGATTTGTAACATAATTGAATGGGTACAAAGGTTTATTAACAATGCACAAAAATCTAAAGACAAGGTAACCGACAAAACATTGAAAAATGAAGAGAAAATGTCGAGAACAAAACTACTTCGTCTGATTCAGATAGAACAATGTGGCACAGAGATTCAATCTCTGAAGGATAAAAATATGGTCAGTCGGAGCTCACCAATACGAAGACTTAATCCAATCTGCCTCTCAACATTTAGACTCACACTACAAGCACCTCAGCCCCAATGTGCCACTAGCGCCATGGTATGGTGGCTGGTTTGAAAGACTTGTCAGAGGTGTTAAGTCTGCGATAAAGAAATCTATTGGGTCTAAAAGAGTAAGAAGATCTGAAATGGAGATTGTTTCATACCGCCTTTGAGGGTAAGGTAAGACCGAATACCCAAAATCCCTATAACATTTACAAAGTCTGTGGTAATGTCAAATACTTTGAATTTTAATAGATTGATTATAGTTCATATAATAGTCTATTTTTATCATTTGATTTATGAATAAGCTATCTCAATAATTTTCCTGTACTATCTCATTAGCTTAGTCAATAAATATATTTTTTTTATTATTGCTTGTTATTTTTGACTACTTGTCTGTGCTTTGTGCCCTTTGAAACAACAGGAGTCCTCTTTTTGAAACTCTTATCTATCATATGTCCGAGTAGATTGAAATCTCCTACAACTGTAGCTTGATTTCTATCGAACTGACCTCGTGACAGTGAAATTAGCTTGTTGGTTTTTAAAGTTAAAACTTGAGCTTTCGAATTTGAGCTTTTAAAATTACTAGTTCTAAGGAGATAAACCAAGTGCAATGTCCACTAACCGGGCTCAAAGCTTTAAAAAAGGGTCACTGACCAAAGAGCAACATGTAACATGTAGAACGAGACATAATGCTTGTTAGGAGCTATTACATTTCTTTTCTCGACTGGGACAACTTCATTAACGGCCGGGTACTCATTTTACACCTGAAAACTACACATTTTTAAATGATGTTCGAAAAGGCAAGACTGATTTATAAAAAATCTTGAGATTTTATATAGCGCAATAATCACTAAATGTGTTCAAAGCACTTTAAAAATACTCCCTGACCAACAACAAACACATGAAATGTAGAACAAGACATGACACCTACTGTTAGTCGATATTACAATTTTTTTCCAACATGGCAACACTGTGTAAAAGAGCCTTTTCCAAGAACTCAACTATGCGTCGAGCGAGGCTCGAACCCAGCAGGACCTTCTGATCAGAAAGCGAGTGTCATACCACAAGGCCATATAGTTAACTATGGTGACTACTTGGTTTATCTCCTAAGAACTAGTAATCTTGAAATATTCAAAAGACAGGTCTGATTTAGAATAAACATTACCATCAGAAATTTCTGCTTCTCCCACCTCGAACCTCAATGAGGAAAGAACGTTTCCACGAAACGAATAATTGTTGAATATTGCTTCAACTGGAACTGGATGAGTTAACAGGAACACACATTTCAATCCAAGCTCTCTTCCACAGTCGTCATATTCAGATAACAAGGCAGAGTGAAAAAACTATTTCCCCAAAGCAAAGAACACTTCCATATGTTGATATAACACCAATGATTGTTCCCACCAGTAAAAAGATCTCTCCGCATACAATTTTGACGTGAAGTGGTACATGTCTGGAAAAAAGGGGAGAGAAGTCTCTTCAAAATTTAATCAAATGTCTAAAACTATTTGAGTTAATTTTTTCTTCAAATTTCAATATCAATATTCTACCTACCTATGTATCCATCTATCAGTCTGTCTGTCTATCTATCTACCTAACTATCTATCTATCCATCTCGGTCCCTTTACGTGTGAAGCGAATGCTCTACCAACTGAGCCATTGGGACCCCCCCCCCCCCCCCCCCCATATTATATAAATCAGCAGGTCATATTCTTTAACTTAATCTTTTTTATATGGCACAACATCAACTAAACGTGCTCAGAGCGCTTTACAAGAGGTCTCTGGCCAACAGTGTTACGTAACATGAAGAACAAGACATGACGTCTGTTAGACGATATTACATTTTTTCCCCCACTGTTAACAGCCAGGTGCTCATTTTAAATTTGAGAATAGTGGAGGATTGTGAGTAAAGAGCCTTTTCCATGAACTCAACTATGCCCAGAGTGGGGTTAAAACTTAGGTTCTTCAGATCCGAAAGCGAGTGCCATATCAGAAGACAACATAGCCGCACAATCAATGTGTTAACCTCACGGCCACCTCCACTTTCACCCCCACTCCCTTGCCTTTTGATATGCCTAAAACCTCCTCAAAATGCTGAAGGACTGGGTAGATGATCATGACAAAACCACAGAATTGGTGACACGTGACCAGCAAGATGGTGACGTAGGTGATGAGATTCGAACTCGAGGTCAGCAGCAGATTTCATGACACTCTGTCTCCGTACACATTATGGCCCATCACCGATACAGGAATGTACAGGATGGCCAATGCTGGGAATAAAACATTTGATGGAACAAAAATGAATTTAACTACCAAAAATGAACAAAATGGCAAACACAGAACGTTTTGGAATCAAATTCTTCTTCGGACACAAAAAAAACTAAACATTGATAAAATAATAAATACATTATCTAAAATTCAGACAGAACTAAAGAACCATCATCATCGTAAACTCATGGCCTCACACTGACCAACAAATGACGTCAAAAGACAAGTCTTTGGCCACAAAAGAAAACAATTCGTGAGTTGTATTCAACAGATCAACCAATGGGATCACTTGTTTCCTTGAGCCCTACTAACGACATCTCACTAATTGGTGCGCTAATCTATAAATGACGTCAAAAGACAAGTCTTAGTGTCAGGCTATAAATTAATGATGGCTACGATTTAACCCGTCATATCCGCTTGTTACGGGATTTATCTTTGGTATAGATGTTGATCATTGTTATTGTTTTTATACCGCCACATGGTTGACTAGTTATCAAACGATTTTCTTGATCATATTATAAACGTTTAAGTTTACACATATATTTCTGTGTTGTTTCGTTCATCAAGCGATAGAACAGTGGGTATTTTACTTAGACACATATCATCGATAATAAAACGTGTGTAGGTTGCTATGTTTACCAATCACTGTCATTGTTTACATTATGACGACTGTCCGATAGGTGTGGCTATCCATGTGTCTATTGAAGCTGACACTCAATTTCACATTGTTATTTATTTCTTCGAGCTTTGAGCAGCAACAATTATATAGTCTGTCTTGTTAATACTGTTTAGTGAGAACTATTTATAAAGATGGCTGGATAAAAACAATAACAAAGAGCTGAGTGATGTCAGTTTCGTTCTATCTATTGATAGAATAAAGCTGACATTACATCACTCAGGTGTTTGTTAATGATTTTTGCCATCTATGTTTATGAATAGTTCTCACTAAATTGTATTAGCCAGACAATAAACGATTAAAGATACACATAGTTTTGTGTGTTGGGTGGTTTATTTCCGGATGGCAATTCTGTGAGCTTCTTAGCCAAACGCACATCGTCGAGAATATAAGTTTACGGTGGCTACGACAAGATATGAAGTGAGTAGAAAAGTGCCAGAAGACAATAGAGAATAAAAAATTTTTTCGCGGCGGTGGTGGGGTTTGAACCTGCGACCTTATTGGTACGACAACTCCGCCTGGCAGGTGAGAGCGTGGCTCTACCGTGTGAGCTATCCACGAACACAAAAATATTCGTTTCAAACCCAAAGTCATTTCTAGATCCCTCTCTCACCCACTTCTTGAGATCGCCGATTCGTTCGCCACCATCGCGAAGTAATTTTGACCAGCAGTTAAGCTTAATAGCCAATATTCTCATCACAAACATATAACATAGAAACGATTGAGACATTGAGTATGCTCCGGTGTATGGGGTGAATTTTTAATTCAGAAAAGTGAGTGGAGCAGGCACTTATGTTGGTAACAACAAGATATGAAGTGAGTAGAAAAGTGCCAGAAGACAATAGAGAATAAAAATTTTTTTTTTTTTGCGGCGGTGGTGGGTTTGAACCTGCGACCTTATTGGTACGACAACTCCGCCTGGCAGGTGAGAGCGTGGCTCTACCGTGTGAGCTATCCACGAACACAAAAATATTCGTTTCAAACCCAAAGTCATTTCTAGATCCCTCTCTCACCCACTTCTTGAGATCGCCGATTCGTTCGCCACTATCGCGAAGTAATTTTGACCAGCAGTTAAGCTTAATAGCCAATATTCTCATCACAAACATATAACATAGAAACGATTGAGACATTGAGTATGCTCCGGTGTATGGGGTGAATTTTTAATTCAGAAAAGTGAGTGGAGCAGGCACTTATGTTGGTAACAACAAGATATGAAGTGAGTAGAAAAGTGCCAGAAGACAATAGAGAATGACCGTAATTTTCGCACGCAAATTCATAGCGTTCAGTGACACTCAAACATTTACGTCTAAGATCACCGATTGTTTAAACTTTTAATGATCTGCAAACTCAATTTTCTTTAGTAAATTCATTCCCATATAATTATAAATATAAGAAAGACACGGCACGGCGTGTCATTACTAGATGGCTGCCTCTATCTATTCTCACCCCCGGGATGAGAATAGAAAAGCGATCGAGCTCTCACCCCCGGGATGAGAATAGAGGTAGTTGCCCCTTCTCGCTATTCTCACCCCTGTAACCAACAGGTAGGGAGGGTAGCCTAGCCTAGCCGCCGTCCCTTCTCGCTATTCTCATCCCTGTGTACTGTAGGGTCAGCTTAACACCCCCCCCCCCCCCATCCTCTCGCTATTCTCATCCCTGTTAACCAACAGGTAGGGAGGGTAGCCTAGCCCCCGTCCCTTCTCGCTATTCTCATCCCTATTAACCAACAGGTAGGGAGGGTAGCCTCGCCTAGCCGCCGTCCCGTCTCTCTATTCTCATCCATGTGTAGGGTCAGCTTAGCACCCCCCCCCCCCCTCCTCACTACTCTCACCTGATCATCAAATCTCACCCGGTACTGGACGTACGGAGGGTGAACATGTATGTCGTGCATTTAAAATGTAGACTAGCTGGCTTGAGATATGGGAATCAGTGTTGGAAATCTGTCTTCGGGACACACACACACACACACATACACACACACTCTCTCTCTCTCTCTCTCTCTCTCTCTCTCTCTCTCTCTCTCTCTCTCTCTCTCTTCTCTCTCTCCCCTCTCTCTCTCTAAGCGAAACGGATTCGCCCAATTTCTAAGAATTGGACTTTTCCTTTTATGGGCATATTATTATTTTGTGTTGACTTAGCTGTCTCAAGTTCTCCCTACGTTAGGTATTTTAACTTATTTATATTTTCTCGCTCTCTCTCCCTCCCTCCCCCCCCCCCCCCCCTCCTTACCCCAAACTCTATTTCTCTACATCTTTTATATTGTATTTCTTTCTCTCGTCCACTCAATATTTCATATCTCTCTCGCCCTCTCCCCATCCCCCCTCTCTTTATCCCTGTCTTTCTCTATTTTAATTTGCTGGTATTTTCTTCTTCTCTTTCTCCTCCACTTCACTTTCTATTTCGTCTCTCCCCCCCCCCTTCTCTTTCTTTCTCTCCCCTGTCTCAATTTATATCTCTCCTTCTTACCACTCTGTCGTTAATTTTTCCAATATCAACAACCATATCTTTCAAATATTGATGCTATGCGTGTAGTTTAAAAAAAATCATATCATCTACCAGTCAGATATATCACATGGGTACAAGAATGCCGGCTACAACCGGCCCACGGCCGATTGAATTACCGAAAAAAACGTCGCCGGCTTTTTGCGATTTGGATTTGATTGATTTTTTTTTTTTTTTTGAATTGTGCAACTTGTGACCAGAAACTTAACAATGAATTACTGCATTCCAACCTTTGGATTAAACATACAACAATTGTGGACTACTATTATGAAGACTAGATGATAGATGAATCTTGCAGGTTGTTTCAGATTATATGTCTGGTCATAAGTCGACTTGCAGGCTTTTTGAGGTCCAGTTGCTTGCACCCATGTTATCAAGTTATCAAGGCACGAAACCTTGTGTAATGTTAAATGTTGATTAACACAATTCAGTTAGACCTTATTATAAAAATGACAGCTAAAAACAATAACAAAGAGCTGGGTGACGTCAATTTGGTTAATAGGGATGAGAATAGCAAGAAGGGGCGGGGGCTAGGCTAGGCTACCCTCCCTACCTCTTGGTTAATAGGGATGAGAATAGCGAGAAGGGACGGGGCACCCTCCCTACCTGTTGGTTAATAGGGATGAGAATAGCGAGAAGGGTTGGGGCTGCATGTTCACCCTCCTTACGTCCAGTGCCACTAAAAGAGGTAACGAGAGAGATGATGATGATGATCAGATGAGAGTAGTGAGGAAGGGGGGTGTGGGGGGGGGGGTGTGCTAAGCTGACCCTACACAGGGATGAGAATAGCGAGAAGGGGCGGGGCTGCAGGTTCACCCTCCTTACGTCCAGTACCACTAAAAGTAGTCACGAGAGAGATGATGATGATGATCAGGTGAGAGTAGGGGGGGGGGGGGGGTTAAGCTGACCCTACACTTCTTCTTCTTCTTCTTCTTCTTCTAGGTTCCATGCCTGGTCCAGGCTTCGGATACTGCATGAATTATCTCTCTCCATTCCTCCCTGTCTCTTGCCTTTTCAAACAGCTCTTGGATTGTTAGGCTGGTGAAGCCCTTCAGTTGGTCTATGAGTGTTTTTCTTTGTCTCCCCCGGGCGCGTTTACCAGATATTTTTTCCACAACTTGCCAGGTATTCATTCTTATCTTTCCTTACTATGTGTCCGAAAAAGGATAGTTGTCGATCCACTATTAAGGGCATTAGTTTCCTTTGTTGGTATGTTTGTTTTAGCACTTCTTCGTTCGTTTTGTGTGCAGTATACGATATTCTCTGCATCCTTCTCAAGCACCACATTTCAAAAGCTTCAATGTTCTTTTGTGTTTCTACACAGGGATGAGAATAGCGAGAAGGGACGGCGGCTAGGCTATGCTACCCTCCCTACCTGTTGGTTAATAGGGATGAGAATAGCGAGAAGGGACGGCGGCTAGGCTAGGCTACCCTCCCTACCTGTTGGTTAACAGGGGTGAGAATAGCGAGAAGGGACGGCGGCTAGGCTAGGTTACCCTCCCTGCCTGTTGGTTACAGGGGTGAGAATAGCGAGAAGGGGCAACTACCTCCTCTATTCTCATCCCGGGGGTGAGAGCTCGATCGTTTTTCTATTCTCATCCCGGGGGTGAGAATAGAGGCAGCGAGAAGGGGTGGCGGCTAGGCTAGGCTACCTACCCTCCCTACCTGTTGGTTAACAGGGGTGAGAATAGCGAGAAGTGGCGAGGACCTCTATTCTCACCCCGAGGGTGAGAGCTCGCTCAATTTTTTATTCTCATCCCGGGGGTGAGAATAGTCACTTCGTTACTTAGATACACAGTGAACAGGTTTCAGTTTCAGTTACACACCACTACACACTAGTCTCGATAGAAATTTGATTTCCACTTGAAATAATCCGCCCAGAAGAACACATTAACATGAATAATACCGAGAAAATTAAGACGCATTATGTCTGTTACCTCTTGATAGAAGACCATAGACCATTGCGTCAAAACATTGTGTTACCTGCTGTCAAAAAATGAAGTTAGAGAATGTGTGTAATCATGTATTATAATAACCTTTAATGTGTTTTCCAACCACCACATCATCTACTACTACAACCACCACCACAATATCATCACTAACACTACTACTACAACCACCAGTCCCACATCATTATCACTACCACTACTACTACACCGCGAATCGGCGGTCTCAAGAAGTGGGTGAGAGAGGGATCTAGAAATGACTTGTGTTTGAAACGAATATTTTTGTGTTCGTGGATAGCTCACACTGTAGAGCCACGCTCTCACCTGCCAGGCGGAGTTGTCGTACCAATAAGGTCGCAGGTTCAAACCCCACCACCGCCGCGAAAACATTTTTATTCTCTATTGTCTTCTGGCACTTTTCTACTCACTTCATATCTTGTTGTTACCAACATAAGTGCCTGCTCCATTCACTTTTCTGAGCTAAGAAGCTCACAACATTGCCATCCCTGAGTATAACTGACCAACACACAAAACTATGTGTAACCATGAACTTTTATAGTCTGGTTCAAACAGTTAGTGAGAAGTACTCATAAACGCGGATGGCAAAAATCAATATCTTATCTTATATTAGTAAAGGCTTAATATAGGAATTATCCTTTGAATGCCTTATACAAGAGTTTATAAATACAGAATCTCATTATAGCTTAGCAAAACCAAAAACTAGAGGTGCATAAATGAGTCAATAAAATGGAGAAAAAGATAAAGTGAATAAATGAGACTCATATATAAGAGGGCCCATACACGCTCAGTTTTCATCCAGGGACGATCGAGGGACAGGCACGGCTGAAGCAAATCGTAGTGAGAACGCAATCATGTGTGTGGCCAAATATCTGTAATATCGCCTGACAGGCGTCATGTCTCGAACTTCATGTTCAGTATTGCTGTTGGCTTGGGACCCCATGTAAAGCGCGTTGAGTACGTATGGAGGATATTGCGCCAAATAAATGCTGTGTTATTTTTTTTTAAATAATATGTTTATAACTTTTGAGTGAGGAAGAGGTAGATGAACAAAAGGTTTCGTTCTTGATCACCGTAATTATTTTTTTTTTCTCCTCAACCGTTGACGCGACATCACGGGTAGTCCCGAGGAGTACCCGCTTAACCTGTCACGGGAGTACTGTCGATTTGTTTTATAATATAATAATATAATAATAATAATAATAATAATAATAATAATAATAATATAATAATAATATAATAATAATAATAATAATAATAATAATAATAATAATAGAGAGAGAGAGAGAGAGAGAGAGAGAGAGAGAGAGAGAGAGAGAGAGAGAGAGAGAGAGAGAGAGAGAGAGAGAGAGAGAGAGAGAGAGAGATCAATAGAATCTAAGAAATGAGTAACCACAACTTAAACAGCTAAATCATCGAGAGATAGTTTTAAAGGTAAGTGGGGCGTGTTAAAAAAAATGGTCTGAATTTTATAACCACAAGGATAAAAAGAGAGATTAAAATTATTTTCAAAAAGACATAACAATACGTCTCTCCTCGAATGGCTGAAAAGAGAAAAGAAAAAGATAATTGCCTGCAATAGATAGAATTTTAAAATATTTGTTCACAATTTAATTAGTTAGATACAGGGACTTACATAATGTATGACCTTATAATGTTAAATTGGCGTTTTAAATTATGTAAAACGAAGTGAATTTAATGATATTTTATATTTGATCCACTCCATTGATCATGGCTGGAGAAAAAGGAAAGTGAATTGTCTTTAATTGGTAGTTTTTTAAAAAGATAAGTGTTCACAACATTATTTGAATTAAGGCACTTCTTATTCGGCCTACTCCTCCTCCTCCTCCTCCTCCTCCTCCTCCTCCTCCTCCTCCTCCTCCTCCTCCTCCTCCTCTTCTGTTCTTTCTTCTTTTTTATTATGTAGTAGCCCCTTGTTATGGATGACCGCTCGACATTTCACATCCAAATGAAACCAAGAAAATAAAAAGAAAAGTTGATAACATTTTCATTTTGACTGACGTTACTAATACGTCACAGAAAAGGAAACGATTCTCTTAACCATTTGGAGGGATCCTGATTTTGCAGCTTCGGTTGGTAGGTTGTTCCAGAGTCTTAATGGGAGCGATCTATAGATAGAATGCGCTTGGCCAAGGAGTTCACAACATTGCCATCCGGAAGTATAACGGACCAACACACAAACTCTGTGTAACCATGAACTTTTATAGTCTGGTTAATACAGTTTAGTGAGAACAACTCACAAACGCGGATGGCAAAAACAATAACAAAGGCCTGAGTGACGTCATCTTCGAACTATCTATATTCATGTTTTCGTCCAACCTAGTCATTATCACATGATTTGTTGCTGTACAACGATTGGACATTTCTCAATGTATATAAACACGCTGCTTTGTTTATGAAAGGTGTAAACATACCCATGGGTCATGATGAACAAAATGACAAATTGGATTCAAAAGTCTGATGTCACGTCCGCCTAGCAACGAGCAGCTTGGTTCTAAACAAAGAAAATAGGTATTTTTTATTCTTCATGCTGGCTGGAACCGTTTTTATACGTCATGTGATCAGAATGTATAAAAGTCAAAACATGATCAGATTTATAATGCTTTTCTCCTCTGGATACACTTATATGCTTGTCGGAGAAGTATTTAATAAGGGCGCCCGCCATTGTTCCGATCAGTTACTAAGTTACAATGTATCACGAGGGGAGTGACGTCACGACTGTTGAATGCTATTGTGACTTTGGTCTCAAACACTGAACACTTTTCACAATGTGTGTCATTCTGAGCCCACTTTGCAATGTGACCAGTGACCTTGAGCACATAGAAATGTAATACAGACCATCCAATTATGATATATGTATATATATATATATATATATATATATATATATATATATATATATATATATATATATATATATCTATATATGTATATATAATATATATATTATATATATATATATATATATATATATATATATATATATATATATACACACATATCTAAGTGTGTTGTGTGTTGTGTGTGTGTGTGTGTGTTTATGTCTGTGCAAGGTGTGTGTGCGTGTGGGGGGGGGGGGGGGGGGGGGGGGGAAGTTAATAAAAAGATATCCATAATGACAGTGAAATCTCTCAGGCAAAGAATGAGTTTTGAAAAATGTGGCCTGAAAAGTCCTTTGTAAAGAAATGATTGGTCTCTTTAATAGGCAAAAAAGGAATGAAATTGATCTCCTCAACGAAGATATTTCTACTTCAACAATTTTTATAACTTAAATTTAAAATTCAAATTTAGGTATTAGGTTTACCCCCGACTTTTTAACGTTTTGAAACGATTGGTCCCACATGGAAGACAATAGTCAAGAAACAGGCACTGGTGCATTATACATTTTGTCAAGGGTTTTCAATATTTTTCAGACATAGGCCTAGTGCTGAAATTCAATACAAAACGATTAATAGAGTTTTTTCCACGCCATTTTTCATCAATAGAATTCCCGTATTGTAAGACAAATAACAAATCTTTCCTTAAATTCAGTTTGGATTATTCATCGTTTGCATTGTTGTCACAGGGAGTGTTTTTGGGGGTATCCATTTAACTTAGTTTTATGAATTAAATCAAGCTTTTATTCTATGTTCTTTTTTTTCGTAATCGTTGTTATACCTGGGTCAAAGGTGGTCAAAGTTCAAGAGGCGTGGCTATAATATTGCCTCCCACAACGAGTTTAAAGGGCAGAGAAGTCGTGACTTGACACCTTCCTCTATTCCGATTCAAAACTCATTGGAAGTGTGTAACGAGTCCTCCGGAATGAGTAACGAGCAATGAATAGGTTACATATTGAATGGTATGGTGGCATAACTATTTTAGTAGCAGAATGTATCGGCAGATTCTTAGGATTAGGGGCCTTATGAAAGTGAGGTATTTGAAGACCAGGATTTATTTAGACTAGAATATAAGATGTTACCACTCTGAACGCAGAAGATTACTGTATTTAAACGAGGAATTATCCAATCCTCGAGAAGATTAGCTTTACGCTTCACAAGCAAAGGGAACGAGATCGATCCAGGGTGGATTCGAATTTTTTTCTGACCCACTGTTCACTCAGCAGTGATTGGGTAACTCAGCAGTGATTGGGTAGCTGGGTGTGATAGATCTGGCGGAAAGTACTTTGCAATGGACTAGTGCCCCATCCGAAGGGTAGCAAGCAGTGACATCTATGAAGTCCTAGGTAGAAAGCCATTGCTATTGTCCGTTTCACGCTATAGAAACCAGGAAAAACTCCGGCTCTATGGGCTTTGAAGGACAACGTTTTTTGATCCAATGTGTCACTATGTTCTGATCCAATTTGTCCCTATGTTTTTGGTCAAATGTGTTACTATGTTTTGATCCAATGTGTCTCTATGTTTTATCCGCATGTTATGATCCAATGCGTCGCTATGTCATATCCCTATGTTTTGTTCCAAAACAATGTGTCACTATGTTTTATCCTATATTTTGACCCATTCGTCACTATGTTTTATCCTTATGGTTTGATCCAATGTGTCACAATATTATTTTCCTTTGTTTTAGTTTTATCAACATGTTATGATCCAATGTGTCACTATGTTTTATTCCTATGTTTTGATCCAATGTTTTATCTTATATTTTGACCCAATGTGTCACTGTCCCCCCCCCCCCCCCCCCCCTATGGTCTGATCAATGTGCCCTTATGATTGATCTCATGCGTCATTATGTTTTATCCTATGTGTCACTATGTGTTATCCACATGTTATGACCCAACGCGTCACATTATTTTGGTCCAATGTGTTACCTTGGTCCAACGTGTACTATGTTTTGATCCGATGTGTCCCTATGTTTTGATCCAATGTGTCACAATGTTTTATCCCTATGTTTTGATCCAATGTGTTACTTCGCCGAAATCCCGGTTTGAGAGTTTTTGCCGAAATGAGAGTCATTTAAATCGATCCATATTTGAAGGACGAGTTTTCTGACCAAATTTTTAAATATGAGTTTTTCCAGAGAACAGCAGAATAGTA
>NC_088370.1:21931084-21958584 GCF_034508935.2 Berghia stephanieae | reverse complement strand
AAGCGTATCCAGAGGAAAAAACCCCATAAATTTGATCATGTTTTGACTTTTACACATTCTGATCACAAGGCATATGAAAAGTTCTAGCCAGCATGAAGAATAAAAAGTAATGATTTTCTTTGTTTAGAACCAAGATGGCCGCCGTTTCCGGGCGGCGTGACATCAGACTACTGAATCGAATTACAAATTGCTCTGCACACGGCATGGTGGAGATGAGTGACCACAATTTATCGACACAATAAGTCGTTACCTCCCATGACCATCGGATTCCAGCACACTCGGATTCTAGCAAAACTTTTTGGCTTCTCCCAGACCGTGCTAGAATCAAGCGAATGCTGCATTTAATGTGTCTTTTTGAGTCACACACTAGGCGGTGCAATAACCTTAAAATGACAGCACAATGGGAGCGATCTATATTCATGTTTTCGTCCAACCTAGTCATCGATCACATGAGTTGTTGCTGTACAACGATTGGACATTTCTCAATGTATCTCAACACGCTGCTTTGTTTATGAAATCTGTAAACATACCCATGGGTCATGCTAAGCAAAATGACCAATTGTAACGTTAGATATTTCTCAATCTGTGAACACTTTTCACTTTGTGGGTCATTCTGAGTACACCTTGCAATGTGACCAATGATCTCGAGCACATGGACATGTAATATAGATCATGCCCATTCAAATCCTAGTGTCTCATTGAGTCACACAATAGGCGGTGCACTAATCTACAAATGACAGTACAATACAAATCCTAGTGTCCTTGAGTCACACACTAGGCACGGTGAATTAACCTAAAAATTACAGTATAATACAAACCCTAGTGTCATGCTATAAGTTAATGAAGGCTTAGGACAAAGTTGTAACCGGGCAGATAGGCATATTAAACCTGAGAGTGGTAAGAACTGTTTGTATCTATATTGCTTAATTCAACCCCCCCCCCCCCCCCCCCCCCCCCCCAAAAAAAAAAAAACCCCACAAAAAACATAACTTTTTGACGCCTACAGCAAGACTCAAACCCAGACCTACACATCACCTGCGGAGTGTGAAATTACTAGACCACATTGATACGTCATGAAGCAGGCCATGGTGTGATATATAAAAAAAAGTTGTGTATGAATCAGGTAAAAAGAATTTTAAAAAATATTATATGAAACAGTGCAAGACAAAACAGGAAAGAAAGAAAAACAAGAAAGAAAATTAAACATCCCAAAAATTCAGCCTTCCTACTGACAGTCTAATATTTTGTGTTCATTTGTTTCCTGTATTTTTCTGTTCTGTTTTTCCCGGCACTATTTTATACAACGTTTTCAGATCTTACACCAGAGCTGGTCCCTAATTTCTCAATTTGATATTTTGAAATGAAACAGAGCCAGACAAAACAGAAAGAATTAAAAAAAAAAAAAAAACATCCCTCATACTTGGCCTAGCGATGTTTGAAATTCATCTTTACAAATATTTTTCTAGATCACAGTCATACAAAAAAAGATCTACTTAGACAATGTCAAAACGCCTTATTATGCCCAGGAATGTACAAAGAAATGGCAGTGGTCTTATCTTGATCTTTGCTGTGTCCTTCGAAGTAAGTAATTTCAAAATATTTTACCATGCCCAGGAACGTATGAAGAATTAGCAATAGTCTTACCTTGGGAGTTGCTGTGGCCTCCGAAATAACTGATTTCACTAAGGTTGGGCAGAGCCATGTGCATTGTTGGGTCCAGACCAGGTCGTTTGGGAGTGACCATATGCTTCACCTGTGCAATGAATGGTCAATGGAGACAAAATTAGATAAAATGAATGAATATTTAAAAAATTATTATATAGGGCATATCCATGGGTTTACCATACTCAATGCATAACTGTAAACATTAATAAAGGACATTTCCAAGGGTTTACCATACTCAATGCATAACTGTAAACATTAATAAAGGACATTTCCAAGGGTTTACCATACTCAATGCATAACTGCAAACATTAATATAGGACATTTCCAAGGGTTTACCCTGCTTAATGCAACAATGCAAAGTTTTATTTAATCTCCTAGCATGCCATGTGGAACTATATGTTCATTTTATACAGTACCAGCTAGGCGACTTTTGTGTGCTGACCCAACATATATCACTACTTTATCAAGGTACTCATTCAAACCTGAGTTGAATGGAGTAATATGTGTAAAATGCCTTACCAAAGGGCACAATCATCGCATCACAGAATTCTGGCCCTGGTGTTATGCACTTTGAATGAAGTACTTTACACACTCGACTAAGTACTGGCTATGGGCATTGATAGATATTCAAAGAAAGTGAGAAAAATTTGACGTTTGACAATTTTCTTCAGAGGCATAACCCATGGAGCTGGAGTTTATCCAATTGCTTGCTACCCTTTGGATAGGATCCTAGTCAATTGCAAAGTACTTTCCCAGCTACCCAATCACTGCTGAGTGGACATAGGGAAAAATTATTGAGTGCTACCAGGATTATTTTTAGTCCCTTTGCTTGTGAAGCAAGTGCTCTACCTATTGAGCTCTCAATATCCTCAATTTCTACTCTAAGAAATGGAGATTTCGGTCCACACATGGCCTGGTATTGGAATGAATAAGGTATTTAAAGTGAATTCTACACAAAGAATTGATAGAAATAATATAGATATTCATAATCAATTTAACTTACTTGGTTACAATTGACAGTTTGAGCGATAATAAGCATTCACCACTGAGAATGTTCTCTGTCATTTAGCCCTTGACTATTTATTTCCAGTGAAAGAAAACATTCCTTAATTTTATAGATAAGTTTAGGGCATGCCAAAAAGACAAATAGGTCAGTCCCACAGATAGCAAAGTTTTATAACAATAATTTGACACACCGATGAAAAAATGGCATCGCAATACCAGACGACACTATGTATTTTTCCCCAATTGTCTGTGTTAAGGGGCGGTTTGGGTCTAATTATTAAGAAAATCCTTCAAAAAATTGACTTAAAGATTTTGATGGAAAACGATATTTTATTATCTTAGAAATAATATCATTGAAGTCCAACTTTTTAAAATAGACTATAAAGGCACGAAAACGTCAATTGAAATGAGAAGTAAGAAAAATGTGAAAAACTGAAAGCCATTTCGCTATTTTCTCAATATTTCATTTTTCTAAGGGTATGGGGTACTGTGTTAACCGTTTCTCAGAATCTATTCAATGAAATTGTCTGATAATTTCCACAATTATCACAGAGATAATGTCACCAAATAGATATTTTTGATAAGATATATTATTATTATAATCAAATTTATTATTTTTTAACATCGATTTTGTCATAACATTTTGATTCTCAACAATGCAATGTTCTAATAAAAGCTAAAGACGTAAAATCTCTCTATGGTGACACACTGCTACAATATTGATAAGAGGGAAGAATATGGAGGTTATTCCTTCATCAGTTTTTGTGGAACGTTTGCCACAAGATTGGAGTTTTTTATGCCAGACCCCCAAATTACGTCGCCAGACAGGCATCAACACAGATAATTTTAAATTTTTCACCAAAAATATTGGTTTTTTTTTAAACATATAATGACAATACAGAATAATTAAAACCGCCCATTATAGGTAATTATTTTTTTTTTTGGAAAAGATCCAAACCGCCCCTTAAAAAATGTGAGTGATGCTCTAAATCATGATCTGTGGACTGCTTGATTTGGGTGATAGGTAAGTACTGAAAGTGACGATGAGTTGTCGGTTCACCGTTATAAGTTGATATCAGGGGCAAAATATAACTTATTGAAAATTTTTGAGTCAAAAGTAAAACCACTGAGATGTTGATTCAACTATTCTTTTTTCAAAAAATATATAATACGATAACTAACATAATTTTAAAAAGTGTAAGCACAGTTGTAAAATGAGTACCTGGCCAGTACTAGCATTATCTCTGTTGGGAAAATAAGTTTTATCACCTAACAGGCATCATGTCTCGTCCATGTTAAGTGTTGCTGTTTGCTAGGGACCCCATGTAAAGCGCTTTGAGCAGGTTTAGGGGAAATTGTAGAACACAAGACTCATACTATACGTCATCCATGTCCATAGCTTGCCAGGTATAGCAACAAGAGGTCACCTGACCATTAGCTGGAAGCACCAGTTGTTTCGGGATTCAGAATTTTGAAAAGTTAAGGGTCCTCATTATTCATCGACATTTCATTCAAATATGTCTGGCCAAAATAAGTGATTCAAATATACGAGTATCTGGCCAAAATTAGCCAGTGATTCAAATAAGTCTGGCCAAAATTAGCCAGTGATTCAAATAAGTCTGGCCAAGAATAGAAGGTTTTATCATTGTACAGCAGTAAAAATATTGAAATCTGAATAATAACAAGAGAAGAAGTGAGTAGGAACGTGCCAGAAGACAACAGAGAATAAAAACTTCGCGGCGGCGATGGGGGCTCGAATATTCTCTGTTGTCTTCTGGCACTTTCCAACTCACTTCTTTTCTTGTTATTATCAACATAATAAGTGCCTGATCCACTCACTTTTCTGAATTGAAATCTGAAAAGGTGTGTAAGACACAGCACCAGATAAAGGAGAGAAAAAAAATCCAAGAAAAATAAATCATCCAGGAAATCTAATCTGATTTTATGGGGATACTTTAGAAATCCCTGTCACACCCGTTCTCAACTCATTCATTTTTTTAGTACTCACCTGTGGATTTATTGTCTGATCATCCGCTGGCATCTTTTTGCCTGAAAAATACATATGGATATGGGTTAAGAAGAATACTATAAAGTGTAAACAATAAGGGGCTCCAGCTGTTCAGAGGGTAGAGTATTTGTCTCATATGCAAAGGAATAAAAATCGATTCTTCAGGGCAGTTGTCAAGAAGAAATTGGCAATTGTGCTTATTACATTTAAACAAATTGCATCAAAACCATGATTATACCTCCAAATAAAGCTTGCCATTAGCCAAGTAAAATGCTGCTTAACATAGTCTCCGCCTCTTTCAATTGCCACAGTCCACCTTTTTATAAGGTCATGTATCCCGTCCTTGTAAAACTTAGTTGACTGAACTTTGAGCCAATTTTAACGACTGTCTTGGCTTCTTCATCGTCTTCGAGGTGATGTCCCCTAAGTTCCTCCTTCAATGGACCAAAACGATGAAAGACTGAAAGTGTCAACTCTCGTGGATTAATAAGGAGGGTGAGACAACGTTGTCCATCAAAATCATTCAAGGGCATTTTCATGAAGAAACAATACTCCTTTCATCCCCAAAGTTGGTCTAACTCGACGAATCCTTGCTTTCAGTTGCTTCAAGGTCTATTTGTACCGTTCAGAGTTGACAGTGGTTCCCTGTGGTAGGAAATCAACGAGGATTACACCTTTAATGTCCTAAAACACTGTATGTGGCATAATTTTTCCTAGCTGATTTCTCAGCTTTGAAGTTTTTAGTCTTTGGAAAAGAGGGGTGTCGCCATTTCATTGATTGTCGCTTCGACCCAGGCTCAACTCACCTAAAACACTATCTCTACAAAATCCCTGAGTTTTTTAGACTTTACCAATACGTTTAAAATGTTACTCGATGTTTCTTCTTTGAAAACAAGAAATTCAATGACACCTTTCTGTCGCTGATGGACATTCATGCGGGCAGCCATTTTGAACTGTCATAACATTGTTAAAATTTGACAGAATTAAAAATGTTTACTTTTGGACTAAAGAGTACACGTGTAAGTTCAATTGAGCCAAATATGACGTCACATGAAAAAGAAAAAAAAACTAAACTCAATAGGAGAAATTGCCGCATTACTTTTTGACTCACCCTCGTATCACTTATATCATGAATGGAAAAACACTTTGAATTTTTAGCCGATGAAGCCGTTTCAATGCACCTGCATGTTCACCAGTCGGCACAGATTCATTTGACTAAGTCTTGTATGTTTGTTTATGGTTTACAGATAATTCCGGTGTGTCTATCACTAATTTGGGTGATAAGTATGTAGTGTTATTTAGTCTTAGTGTTGCTTTTGTGTTTCATTGTGGTTGTGTTTGTGTAAGTGTGTGTGTGTGTGTGTGTGTGTGTGTGTGTGTGTTGTGTGTGTGGTATGGTGTTTTAAATACCTAGATTTTGGAAAGGGGGGCGGGTGGTCAAGCAAAGCAGCCCCTAACGTTGCGGAGCACGGAGGTCCAAACTTTGTCTCGCAGAAAAATTTAAAAAATTACTTTTACATAACCACAAACACAATCAACAGCCTAAGGAAAAGATCCTAACCAGGGATGACTTTTGCTAAAATAAAAAATAAAAAGCCTGAAAATATTTATCGTAAAGTGCATAATGAAAATATTTTGTGTGAGGCTGCTCTTTATCAAATGGTATTATGTGGGGGGGGGGGGGGGGGGGGGGGGGGGGGGGAGGGGGGGGGGCAGCGTGGCTCAGCGGTACGCTCTCTGTTTCGTACCCGAAAGGTACCAAGTTCTATCACCCACCGCTGCGCTGTATGGCCTTGAGCAAGTCACCTCGCCCTAGCTCAATTTGCGGCGCTGCACTCCGGCTGACGCCTGGGTTATTCCAGTCTTCTCTGGGAATAGACCCTAGAGACAAATTTCCCCTATTGGATGAATAAAGAGAATTGTGTTTTTTTAATTTATTTTATTATGTACTAGTATTATCCTTAAACCATAGAAAAGGATAAATTATGTGTGGTGACCTGGCAAATCCCGTCAGATGTCAGAAAAATTCGAATCCCATATTATTTTATATCTTAATAGAGGTACTATTTTTGTGGAAAAAATGCAGTTTGAATTTTGTGTTTATCTCAATTAGGGCCGATGTTATTCACATTTGAAGGGAGGGGGTCAAAAATGCCAAAACCGGAGAAAATCGTTGGAGCTCAGGAAAAAATGTAAATAAATGATCTATTAGCTTAAAATTGTATAATCCTTTTGTGAGAATGTAGTTGGATTTATAATAAAAACGATGAAGTGAAAAAAAAAACAAAAATCATGAAGATAACGATTTTTCATCCTTATCTCGTGCAACATCCGACGGGTTTTGCCAAATCAGCACACACGTATCCACCTAATCTAGCTTACCCTCCTTAAATGTTGCCTATAAACAACTGATGTTTTCATCTTTAAAAAAATTAATTCACCAAGTCAGCCCCAAAAAATTTCAAAAAGTGCATCCCTGATTCCAACTTAAGACAATGTATCTGTGTTGAATGGGGGTCACGATAGCTCAGTTGGTAGAGCACTCGCTTCACTCGCAAAAGGACCGAGATCGATCCCGGGTGGAGTCGAGACTTTTTTTTATAAGCCCCCTAATCACCCGTCAGTGTATGGTTATCTGAGTCTGTTAGATTTGGCGGAAAAGTATTTTGCGATAGACTAGCATCCTATCCAAAGGATAACAATCAATTGCTATTGTCCGTTTCACGCTATAGAAACCGGGATAAACTACTGTGCTGACTAACGATCATACAGGAGCATTGAAGAGGCCCAGTCGGCTAAAAATGCGAGTGTTTTTCAGTTATACAACATATTATGCTCTAATCCAAAAATGATATAGAGCAATCTTAAAAACTAAATAAGTACCTATATACATATAGTCTATATTAAAGATGAACTTTTATTACCTTGTTTAAAAGGTAAAAGTAATATTTCATGACGCTTGTTTAGTCATTCTTGAATTCAACGTTTTGTATACCTAATTTATCATAATTACTGTATTTATTATTATTATTATTATTATCATTATTATTATTATTATTATTATTATTATTATTATATTATTATTATTATTATTATTATTATTATTATTATTATTATTATTATTATTATTATTATTATTATTATTATTATTATTATTATTATTATTATTATTATTATTATTATTATTATTATTATGATCATCAGTTTTATTATCATCATCAGTATTAGAATTATTGATATCATATTTACCAATCTTTATATTATCAATATTATTATTATTGATATAATCATTAAAACAATAATAACATTATCATCTACCACTAAAGGCTTTCCAGTAGCAACATCCTCCTAGAACGATGGCCCATACAAAGACGAAGGCACCAGTAGTACCTAGTGCAATTTGCAAGGCATCTTCACCTTCCGTGTTCTCGGCTGGCGCAGGGGCTGGAATGACAAGTTAAGAAGTAATATGAAAACGTTACCACCCTTTCTAATTCCACTGTCACGATCTTCTATGTGTCATTTTGACCCACTTTGTCAATCTTGTATTCTATGTTAGATTGATGTCGAGGAAAAACATGTGATATGAAAACGTTACAATCCTTTCTGATTCCATAGTCACGATATTCTATGTGTCATTTTGACCCACTTTGTCAATCTTGTATTTTATGTTAGATTGATGTAGAGGAAAAAAAAGTAATATGAAAACGGTACAACCCTTTCTATTTCCATAGTCACGATATTCTATGTCATTTTCACTCACTTTGTAAATCTTGTAATTTATGTTGGATTGAAATAGAGGCAAAAACAAGGAATATGAAAACATTGCAACCCTTTGTAATTCCAAAGTCACAATATTCTACATATAATTTTGACTTTGTCAATCTTTTATATTATGTTGGATTGAAGTAGAGGAATAGAATTGAATTTTAAGTTTTTTTAAAGTTCAAGAAAGAAGACTCTCTACTCTGTCTCTCTCTCTCTCTCTTTCTCTCCCTCTCTCTGTCTCTCTCTCTCTCTCTCTCTCTCTCCCTCTCTCTGTCTCTCTCTATCTTTCTTTTCCTAACCCTCTCTCTTTTTCTCCGTCCCTCTCTCTCTCTCTCCCTCCCTTTCTCTCTCTCTCTCTCTCTTTTTTCTCCCTCCCGCTCTCTCTCTCTCTCTCTCTCTCTCTCTCTCTCTCTCTCTCTCTCTCCCCCCTCAATCTCTCTCTCTAACAAATCCAAACTCATAAGATATAAGATGAAATAGAATCCAATTTTCACCAATAGGTTCATCTCTCTGTCTCTCTCTCTCTCTCCCCTCAATCTCTCTCTCTAACAAATCCAAACTCATAAGATATAAGATGAAATAGAATCCAATTTTCACCAATAGGTTCATCTCTCTCTCTCTCTCTCTCTCTCTCTCTCTCTCTCTCTCTCTCTCTCTCTCTCTCTCTCTCTCTCTCTCTCCCCTCAATCTCTCTCTCTAACAAATCCAAACTCATAAGATATAAGATGAAATAGAATCCAATTTTCACCAATAGGTTCATCCTCTCTCTCTCTCTCTCTCTCTCTCTCTCTCTCTCTCTCTCTCTCTCTCTCTCTCTCTCTCTCTCTCCCCTCAATCTCTCTCTCTAACAAATCCAAACTCATAAGTTATAAGATAAAATAGAATCCAATTTTCACCAATAGGTTCATCTCACTCACTCACTCTCTCTCTCTCTCACACACACACACGCACGCACACACACCACACACACACACACACAGCCATACTCCTGTTTGAGGTGGTGAGCAAAAAACATGACTTAAATCGCGATAAGCTTTAATATAACTTGAATCGTGAAACCCTTAAGTATGACTTAAATCATGAAACCCTTAAATATGACATATCATGAAACCCTTAAATCATGAAACTCCTAAATATGACTTCAATCATGAAACCCTTAAATATGACCTATATCATGAAACACTTAAATATGACATGAATCATGAAACCCTTAAAGATGACTTTAATCACGAAACCGTTAAATATGACTTAAATCGTGGAACCCATAAAAATTATATATATCTTAAAACACTTATATATGATGTGATCCTCATAAAAAGAATATAATTCAGAACAATACCTTCGAGAATGATTTCCTTTGAGGCGACAGCACCGATTGAAGAAATCTTGGTGTTGTTAACTGTACACTCTACGGTGAGTTTCCCAACAACATTGGTCGTGTTAACTTTGTACAAAGCTCTGGAAATATCCGAATCATTGTAGATGATCACTCGGTCAAATTCAAAGTTCGTGTCCACTCCCAAAACTCTAAATGACGAATTCCAACCAGGCTTAATAGTTGATTGATGAACTTCACAGTAAAACATGACGTGATCGTCAATTGTACTGTCTGATACAACGTCAACAACCACATTATCTGGACCATCTGTTAGAAGGTTTTGTGAATAATATATTCGTTATAAGGGAAGTAATGTCAGGTACTTCTTTATCAATGGATTGTTGATTAACAGAATCATTAAATTAATGAAGAGAAGAATATATATATATATATATATATATAATATATATATAATATATATATATATATATATATATATATATATATATATATATATATATATATATATATACATTATTTTAAAATATTTACCACAATGTTTGAGACAGTCTACATTAATGTTTCAGGCTTAATTTGCCATCGTCAGGACTGAGTTGTTTTGTTGACTGTTGTTGTTTCTTGAAGTGGTTCCGGTTTGTAGTTAATTAACAGGAACTTCCGGCGATGTGGACACGTACCGTACATCTCACTTTTCGTGTTGAGTGTGGCTTCATGAGGGTGTTTGATTATAGTATATTTCTCTTCCAGGCATAAGCTACATTGTTTTGATGTTGGTGTGTATCCTGTTGCTTTAGATAAAATTTTCCATGAAATGTTGTGGTCTAGTTTGTTGTCTTTTAATTTCCAAATATGTTCGCTGAGTTTTGTGGATGTTTTTTTTGTTAGTGTTTCTAAATGTTGAGGTGTGGAGGTTGTATCTTGTTTTGAAATTATTTTCTGTTAGTCCTACACATTTTTTGTGGCCGAGACGATTCGTTTCTGTGTCTTACACGTCTTCAGTCGGCGTAATCCATAGTAATGTCCGTAGAAAAGTTCTTACTCCAAACTAAAGTTATTTCGTTGTTTAGTGGTGATTAGTGTTGATGTGTATTGGCATATATATATATATATATATATATATATATATATATATATATATATATATATATATTATTCGTGCCTTTCCGCCACGATATCATAAGATGTCGTCGCCCAGGCATTCCACGAAGGAATAGTATAGATAATTCACCCAACAAGATGTTTGATGTCAAAAGGAATCACCCATGTTGTCCAAGTGAGAAAATTGGGGGGTTAATAATCTTGCCGAAGGAAAAAAAAAACGAAACTGCCTGAAGGAGGTCTCGAACCCGGGAACTTCCAGGTCACATTGCAATCCCTTAACCACTTTGCACCCGTATATATATATATATATATATATATATATATATATATATATATATATATATTGTGTGTGTGTGTGTGTGTGTGTATAAACCTTGAAATAATAGTGCTCAACCTCTTGATAAACATATATATATATATAAGAGGACACTACACGACAAACATATAAAAGGACAACACAAGACAAATTATATATATATATATATATATATATATATATATATATATATATATATATATATATATATATATATATATATATATATATATATATATATATATATATATATATATATATTATAAAAGTATATAACACAAGATACACATATGAAAGGGGACAACGTAAGACAAATATATAAAAGGAGACAATACAAAATAAACATATAAAAGTGGAGAACACAAGATAAACATAGAACATGGGAAAGCAACAAAAGACAAACATATAAAAGGGGGCCACGGCGCAAACGTATAAACACAAAACAAACATTTTTCTAATTTACTCAATTTCTATTTTCTCTCCAATAAATCAATTAATTCACCTCCAAGAGTTCATTCATCAATCTAGTCATTGATTCATTTGACAGTTTGATCATTCATTCATTCATAACACTCCTTCCTCCCTTCGTTTATTTTATCTTTCAGTGATTCACTTATTCAATCCTTATCCATTCACTTAGTCTCTCCTGCTAGAATTCATTCATTTCCCCATCGATCAACAGTCTTCATTTAAAAGACGTTAAGAATAAAATTATTATAGTAGCTCATGTCCTGCACAAAGTTGAGTCCTTCGACGGGGGTCTTTACTCAGTTTCTCATTGCACTCAGGTTAATGCTTAGTAACAGTGTTGATTCTGGCAGGGAAAAAAAAAGTCGGAATAGCGCACCACAGACGTCATAATTTGTCATACATGCTATATGTTGCTGTTGATTTGGATCTCCTTATAAAGCTGATCTGTCCTAGATATGAAATCTATTAATTTTTTCACATATGTGAGTGCCATGTCATTGCACACTAAAGATAGATGATGAATGACTTGAAACTGGCTCAAACTGGTAGAGACAGTAGTACAACATTCAACTTACATACAAATTCAGCCTTATAATCAATGGTCTTAGACTCTCCATAAGATGATTTTCCTTTACAAGTGAATGTCTGCATGTTGTTTGCCCCTGTGGAATTTGAAAATACGAATATTTAAAAAAGAACCATACAAATAAATAACTCGTACAAGTAAACACAGTTGTACAAATGTGATTTCCCCCAAAGGAATTTAATAATATGAACATTTAAATAAGAACCACATAAATGAAACAGCTACATACAAGTAAAAAATAAATAACACAAATGTGAGTTCCCTGGGGAAATTGATTATATTATTATGAACATTTAAATATGAACCATGTAAATAAAAAACGCATACAAGGAAAAAAATAACACAAATGTGATTTCCCTCTTGACTTGTGAACAGGTGCATTGTCATGGTGCAGAATGACGCCTCGTTCAAGCAAAGTGAGTACTTTTTTTTTCGTATCGCTGGTATCAGTTTGCTTTTAACAACAAGTCTGTGATAGTTTCCCCTCAACAGTTTGACCAATAATGACACTTGTGTCGAAAAAAATATTATATCCATCATTTTCTTCTCTCCTTGTTTTTTGCTAGCCTTCTGCATGTCAAATATCCCATCTTCAACTTCCCTGACCCACTGTATAACAATTTTAATTGAAGATGAAGGAGCTTTGCGCTCCAAAACTATACAAAGGTCTTCGTGTATTACGACGGCATACTTGCTGAGAAGAGTTGAAAATTTGATGACAACCCAAACATTGTAGCATGAGAAAGTTGCATCAAAGTTTTGCTCTGCCATTTTCATTTGATTACTGCTTGGATAAGGAGCAAGCGTACAACAAACTTGCCAAGTTACGCCTCTGTGACACATTAACCAATTTATTTGAAATTTGGCATCATTATTTCTTAGATATGATGTCATATTGTCTCAACTGTTTGTAGTTTTTTTCTTCTTAATTTATCAGAGACGTATGTATGACTATTATCGTTGTTGCTTTCATGATTATTTTTGTCATTAATATTTCATTGTACTATGCACTTTGTACATTTATGATTCATTTGTGACCGTTCGCCTCAAAGCGGTATTAAGTCGGGATGGTTAAGATGTTGAAAATTGAATTTATAGCCAGAAATATCAGACTTGTGTTGAGTTTGTACGTTTTATTGAGGATAATGGATACCATATTTTAGGGTGCCAATGCCAACAATTTATATTTTTGACCACTTTAACATTAAATTCGGTTTTTACGCATTCGGTTCGTTCCGACATAATACCGTTATGAGACGACGGGTCACATTTGATCATGACCAATTTTCAATTACCAGTATTCTATGATAGTATTTTTCGATTTTACATTGCCGTATTGATACATATTTCCTGATAATATTCAAAGTTGTGTAAAACTGTGAATGATACAATGCCAGCTATATGAGATTCTGTAATTATAAACTATTGTATAAGGCATTTAAAGGGTAATTCCTGTTAAGCCATTAGTGAGATAAAATAGTTCTAGGTTGCTTATTAGTGAAGTTATAGAAGAGGGAAACTTAATTCTGAAACACACCTTTGATTTACACTGTCGAGTAGTTTTGCAATCCTTTCGTTGCCAAAAAGTGCGGCTATGTGGTCTAGTGGTATGACACTCGCTTTCGGATCGGAAGGTCCTGGGTTCGAGCCTCGCGCTCGGCGCATAGTTGAGTTCTTGGAAAAGGCTATTTACTCACATTCTCTCACCGTACTCAGGTGAAAAATGAGTACCCGGCCGTTAACAGCGTTGTCTTTGCCCGAAAAAAATTGTAATATCGCCTAACAGGCGGCATGTCCCGTCCTACATGTTAAATGTTGCTGTTGACCAGGGACCCTTTGTAAAGCGCTTTGAGCACATTTAGTGGATATTGCGCTATATAAAGATCAATTAAAAAAAATTCAAATGACTGCAAATCTCACTATAAAATCTACCTGAATTGATCTCTAGAATTGCAGCAGAAGAATCAGTTGCAATCATTTTGCCACTTTGGTCATACCAAAATGGTTTTGCTGGATTATAGCCAGGAACAGTCATCTCACAAGCACATGACCCTGTTGTTCTTCCGACAATGGGGAATGAACAGTTGGTGAGCTTCACACTCGAATTTCCTGATTACAATAGTATAATAACAATAATGATAATAATGATGATGAGGATTATAGTAGTAGTAGTAGTAGTAGTAGTAGTAGTAGTAGTAGTAGTAGTAGTAGTAGTAGTAGTAGTAGTAGTAGTAGTAGTAGTAATAATAATAGTAATAATAATGATATAATGACGATGACGATGACGATGACGATGATGATGATGATGATGATGATGATGATGATGATGATGATGATGATGATGATGATCATGATGATGGTGATAAGAAGAAGAAGAAGAAGAAGAAGAAGAAGAAGAAGAAGAAGAAGAAGAAGAAGAAGAAGAAGAAGAAGAAGAAGAAGAAGAAGAAGAAGAAGAAGAAGAAGAAGAAGAAGAAGAAGAAGAAGAAGAAGAAGAAGAAGAAGAAGAAGAAGAAGAAGAAGAAGAAGAAGAAGAAGAAGAAGAAGAAGAAGAAGAAGAAGAAGATTGTTAACAACAATAAAACGACAGTTCTCACCGAAGACTTCAAAAGACTCTTGTTCACTGGTGTCATTGAATAAAAGTGGGTAGATTCCATTGTACCCTTTACACAGGACCTTGAACCTCCCTGCTGAAACTGGTCTCCAAGGCGGGCATTGATAAGTGTGGAATTGAATACCTTTCTTTGGGTTGAGTTCAGGGCACTGAAGGGAACCCACCATGCTGTTGGTGTCTTCAGACAGAATGTCTACCATAACTTGTGTTTCATTTTGGGGTGCATCTCCCCCGTCACGGAGTTGGCATGAGAAAGTTGGGGTGTCCAGAACGGTGATGTGTGATGGGAGAGGTAGCAATGTTATGTTGGACGGACCATCTGTAAATAGGCAATAATAATAGACAGTATTATGAGACTAGCCTTTTTAATTTGGAATAAATGCTAAAGTGAATCCAAGATCAAAAAGTGAAAAAATATTGATACAAAGTTGGGGTGTCCAGATCCGTGATGTGTGTTTGAAGGGGTAGCAGTTATGTTGGATGGACCATCTGTTAAAACGTAAATTTAGTAATATGTCTCCAGATGAATCAAGATTTAAAAAGATAAAATAGAATTCAATAGATTAGAAATATAAAATCGTAGCCTCTCGAACCCCCCCCCCCCCTTCTTTTGAATGAAACAAATAAACTTAACTCAAGCCTAACATTTGTTGCTAAAAATACAATTTTCAGTACATGCGATGAGTCCAAATTTAATTATTTCATAAAGTTGAATTATTTTGATCATGTTATATAAATTGTGGTGACGAGGTCCATTTTAGATATGTCCTGTGGAGATGATCTCGAAATATTTATTTCAGGACACCAACTGGGCTTCAATTAAGAATACATTGATGTTACATATTGCCAAAAATATAAATAAATTTTAAAATGCCATTGATAGGCCGGAACTTTGTGACTTGAAATACACGTAGATGAACGAACATTCATAATATTTCAATGTTAGGAATGGATGTCCATTTTAACTCTCCCCTTACCAGCCATTTTTATAAATTCCCCCGAAAATTCACACCCACCCAACACTAAAATAGACCTTTCTTACTCAAGCCTTTATTTTTCCGCAAATATAGCGGGTTGTCCACTGGTTTCTTAGAGACGTAACAACCAAAATGTCAAATTTCTGACAGTTTCTGCGAAGTTTGTTGGGCAACAGCTAAGCTTAATAGCCATGATATTCTACCGTACCCTATTAGAAAAATCGAGGATATCTCAAACTTCAAATTTCCTTTAAAACCCATTTTTTCACAATTCAGTTTACACCATGCCGGCTGTAATGATTGTATACTATTATATAAGCAATATGTATTTTGTTTTAATGTTTATTATTGGCTACCAGTGTTCGTAACGTAATTCAATATCTGTCAAGCGCTTTGAGATGTTTGGTTTCATGGAAAGCGCTCAACAAGTGTCATTTATTATTATTTATTTAGTTGGCGTCCCTGAGATAATCAGTCGCATGGTGAAAATATTTGAACAGAGATAATGACAATTTTAGTCAAGAGGTCAATCTTTATGGAGAATGAGTACTCATTAAAAATCATTAAATCAACATATTGATGAAATATTTTATTGAATTCTACTCCTAAATATTTTATTTTAATTTTTCTTATCAAGGTAATTATTATCTACTACTTAATATCAATTCTTGTCAACTTTGGAAGCGATTTTCTCAAAATTAAGGTTTCACACCCTAGCCCATGCATATGACCATAACTTCATGAAAAATCATCCGATTTGCTTCAAATAAAGATTAACATGCTCAGGAGACATTGGGCTTTCTAAAAATAATAAGGTAAAACTCTTTGTTTTTTGCCATATGCTTCACACAATGTAATGCCGTTTTGACAAAATGGGTGACATATTAACACATCGTCACTTACAAATGAATACAGCCTGATATTCTGGTCTCTGCGATGAACCAAAAGACGAATTTGCCAGGCAGCTGAAACTTTGTTTTTCGTGCTCTGAGAAATACACGAAATATTTGGATTATAAATAAATGATATTAATAATAAAATAATAATAATAATAAATAATAATAATAATAATAATAATAATAAAAATAATATAATAATAATAATAATAATAATATAATACAATAATAATAATAATAATATAATAATAATAATAATAATAATAATAATAATAATAATAATAATAATAATAATATAATAATAATAATATAATAATAATAATAATAATAATAATAATAATAATAATAATAATAAAATAATAATGATAATAATAATATACTACTAATAATAATAACAATTTTTATTATTATTATTATTACTATTATTATTATTATTATTTATTATTATTATTATTATTATTATTATTATTATTATTATTATTATTATTATTATTATTATTATTATTATTATTATTATAATTATTATTATTATTATTATAATTATTATTATCAATATTATTATTATTATTATTATTATTATTATTATTATTATTATTATTATTATTATTATTATTATTTTTATTATTATTATTATTAATGTATCTTTCTGAAATACACAACGTGCGTCAGTACATTTTGATACATATTATGGACATACACGAATTTTCTTTTTAATCAGGAAAAATCTAGATACTTGAGATTAGAAAATTAAAATAAAACGATTTGTTTTCAAAAACGTCACATTCTTCTCCCTTTATCTTTATCTCCATTTTACACTCCTCTGCCTTAAATAAAAATTGAGCTTTATATAGGGCAATGTCCACTAAATGTGCTCAAAGCGCTTTACAAGAGGTCCCTGGTCGACAGCAACATTTAACATGTAGGACGGGACATGCCGCCTGTTGGGCGATATTACAATTTTTAGGACAAAGACACCGCTGTTAACGGCCAGGTACTCATTTTACACCTAAATACGAAGAGAGAATGTGAGTAAAGTGTAAAGACCCTTTTCCAAGGACTTAACTATGCGCCAAGCGCGAGGCTCGAACCCAGGACCTTCCGATCCAAAAGCGAGTGCCTTGATTCCACACCATTGAATAGATAGTCGGACAGCACAGAAGAACTCTGTGCCGGACACACATTCTGAATCGCTCACATCATTAGTTTTCGTTAATGAATTAATTCTATGCTTCCATTCCATTTGACTAAAGTTATTTCTTTCTTTAAGCTTCAAGCAGCAACAGTTCCTTTGGAGATAAAGATAAAGGGAGTAAATCTGACCCATGAATGAACAACACAAAACAAACGATGTTTCGGCCCTTAGCCTTTATCAAGTAAACACAGAAATCATATAATTATATTAGATTGTCATATAGGCGAAAATTTGTAAATGTGTGTGTGCGTGTATGTGTTCCTTTATATATTAGTTACTACATTACATATTAAATATTAAA
The DNA here is from genome assembly GCF_034508935.2 of Berghia stephanieae. Lineage (NCBI taxonomy): Eukaryota > Metazoa > Mollusca > Gastropoda > Nudibranchia > Aeolidiidae > Berghia > Berghia stephanieae. The sequence goes on along the minus strand of NC_088370.1, from coordinate 21,940,345 downwards.
TTTTAAATTAACAAACACCATAATCTTTTTTTATTTTTTTTTGGTAATCTAATAAAAAACAAAAACAAAGACGCAATACTTCTCATCAAGCAAAGCGAAAAATATAAAGGTAGTCTCTAACATCCCTAAGGACAACACAGCTAAAGCTAGAGTCATCCTAACTTTTTTAGTTACAAAAGTATAGTAATTGCTGGTTGCCCTTTGGACAGGATGCTAATAGATCGCAAATTACTTTACAACAGACCTGACAGACCCAGTAGCCAAATCCCTGCTGCGTAGTCAAGGGGAGATGGGGTCAGAACATTTTTGGCCGCAAAAGAGATCGTTTTTGGTCCCTTTGCGGAAGTTGATGGTGATGAGGAAGAAGAAGAAGAGGAAGAGGAGGAGCGGTTGGTGGTGGTGGTAGAGTATTTTTAAAAAATGAGTGGAAAACAAAAAAGATGATGAAGAATAAGAAGTAAAAGAAAGTAGTAGTAGTAGTAGTAGTAGTAGTAGTAGTAGTAGTAGTAGTAGTAGTAGTAGTAGTAGTAGTAGTAGTAGTAGTAGTAGTAGTAGTAGTAGTAGTAGTAGTAGTAAGAATAAGAAGAAGGAGGAGGAGGAGAAGAAGAAGAAGAAGAAGAAGAAGAAGAAGAAGAAGAAGAAGAAGAAGAAGAAGAAGAAGAAGAAGAAGAAGAAGAAGAAGAAGAAGAAGAAGAAGAGAAGAAGAAGAAAAGAAAAATAATAATAATAATAATAATAATAATAATAATTAATAATAATAATAATAATAATAATAATAATAATAAGAAGAAGAAGAAGAAGAAGAAGAAGAAGAAGAAGAAGAAATTATAGCAGGATAGCATGGGGAGGAAAGGGAGTTAACGATGATGATGATTATGATGATGATGTTGATGATGATGATGATGATGATGATGATGATGAATGATGATGATGATTATGATGATGATGATGATGATGATGATGATGATGATGATGATGATGATGATGATGATGATGATGATGGTGATGAGAAGGAAGAAATAGTGTAGTAAGCCGAAGACAAAGGAGATTTTAAAAAAAGATAATATGCCTTTTTGGATTTTTTGTCAAAAACCTACTTGCAGTGACCGTTAGAAGAGCGTTGGGCGATCCAATAGCCACTACTTGGTTTTCCTGGTCATACCACTTGGGTTTTGCTGGAGGGTAACCAGGGTCTGAGAGTTCACATGTGCAGGTCGAAGGTTCCATTCCCACTGTTGTCAGGGTAGTACTGTTGGCATCCGTAGAACAATTGGTGAGTTTCACGGAAGGTGGTCCTGGAGATGAATACATAATAGGTTGCTTCATTGTGACATGTTAGGTAATCAGAAAGTCTCAGGTTCGATCTCCAGGTGAGGGAGGCAGGCAGAGATGAATACATAATGGTTACTTCATCGTGACATGTTAGGTAATCAGAAAGTCTCAGGTTCGATCCCCAGGTGAGGGAGGCAGGCAGAGATGAATACATAATGGTTACTTCATCGTGACATGTTAGGTAATCAGAAAGTCTCAGGTTCGATCCCCAGTCGAGGCAGGCAGGCAGACTTGAATAGGTACATGATGGGTTATTTCATTGTGATATATCAGGTAATCAGGAGGACTCAGGTTCGATCCCCTGGTAAGGCAGGCTGATTTTGTATTTTTCCTTCTTGCTTTGTCTAGCACTGTATCATACATACTTTTTCAGAACTTTAGGTTACTTCAATCATTGACAAACTAGTCCGGTTTCTTTCCAAACTATCTTTACCCTCTCCTTATCACCTGCAGAAAAATCGTCACATTTTTTACGACACAATATACATTTTTAAAAATTCAGAATTAATTTGTACATCACAAACTTTGAAGAATAATCTTTGTTTAATAAATAAGAATATAAAGTTGTTTTGTAAAAAGCTTGTTTGAGTTTATTTTTTAAAACAACCATTTTTGAGCTTTTATATAGCGCAATATTCACTAAACGTGCTCAAAGCGCTTTACAAGGGGTCCCTAGAACGAAACAGACACCTGTTAGGCGATATTAAAATATATTTTCCGACATAGACAACGAGGTTAACGGCCAGGTGCTCACTTTACACCTGAGTACGGTGAGAGAATATGAGTAAAGAACCATTTGCAAGGACTCAACTATGCGCCGAGCGAGACTCGAACCCAGGACCTTCGAAAGCGATTGCCATACCACAAGACCGCAAAGCCGCACATAGTTTAGGCAAGCAAGGAGATCATTTCAAAACCAGTTAAGTTTCGATCTCGTAGAAACTGAGTTACCACAGCTGAAACAATCTATTGGACACCTGATATTCACTCTTTTCACACACCAGACTCAAACCGGAGGCTTACAAATCACAATCCGAACTTTATTCTACAAGACCATAAAACTGCGAGATGTTACACTTTATAGATAGTACGCGCTTGGCTCACAACATTGCCATCCGGAAGTATAACGGACCAACACACAAAACCTTGTGTTACCATGATCGAGTATAGTCAGGTTAATTCATTTTAATGAGAATCACCCATAAACGCGGATGGCGAACAAAAAATCAATCACAAAGACCAGAGTGACGTCACCTTCGTACTATCTAGAAAAAAAACCCATTATCATTGAAATAGAAATCCTCACCATAAATGGCAAACTCTCGTTCACTGCTTGCATTGAACATGTCAGGGTAGATGCCGTTGTACCCGTTGCATCGTGCTATATATCGTCCGACCGATTTCGGAGTCCAGCCTGGACAATTAAATGTTCGTTTTTGAACACTTCGTTTTCTTCTTCTCCCCTTCGAGACCTTCTCAGTACAATTGATCGAATCGACAATCCTACGGGTTCCCTCCATGAGGATTTCGACCATGACCTTGGTTTTGTCTGGGGGTGAGTCTCCGCCTTGAGGCACGTCACAGAAGACAGTGGGTGTATCCGACATGGTCAGGAAGTCTTGGATTGGAAGCACTGTAATTTCGGATGGGCCATCTGTAAAAAACAAAACAAATAGAAAACCAAAACCAAATGAGTAAAAGATAGCTGACGTCACAGAATACATATATATAGTTAGTGTCGCTTTGGAGGGTTAGTGGTGCGATTTTCTCATGTTGAAAAAAAATTAAACCGAGAGCAAGAAATCTTATTGTTTACTTTTCTGCGTTGCACTGCGTCTGACAATGAGGGATTCTGGGACTTTTTCCAAGATGAACCTACAGGACAAATTTCCTTTTTACATGTGATAAATTCATTTATGACTGCCAAACCCACTATGTCTTCGATGTAAATATAATCAATATCACTGTCATGTTAGTTATCTTTGCAATAGGACCTACTAAATCTGTCCCTCTCTCAAGCGCAGCCATTCACATAAACTTATCCCTCCCCCCAATATCTTGCTAATTTATGAATAAAAAATAAAAGATGTTGCGCCGCCATTTCATAATTTTATATTAAACTGGTAAAATTAAGTGATTTTGAAATAATGCCAAAATTCCATACCATGATTTGTCCGTGCCAAACAGCTTAAAAAACGCCAAGTTTTTAAAAAATTAACTTTGAAAATGAAAAATTGGCAACCCTTCACTATGAACTAGTCCTGGTTTAAAATGGTGTCAATCTTAGGGATTGAGGAAAATGAATTAAAAATAGCCATTTTAAAATCAACCTAAATTACAATAATCTCGACGTCTTGCATCAGAAGGATAGACATATTCTAGAACTGTATAATCTTCCTGGCAAAAAGCAGTCTGATTTTTCATGTAGACGACACACACACACACACACAAACACATACACACACACAAACACACACACACAGAGAGAGAGAGAGAGAGAGAGAGAGAGAGAGAGAGAGTGAGAGAGAGAGAGAGAGAGAGAGATTTAATCTTTCTTTTATCATTATAGATACTCACAAATGAATGCAGCTTGATAATCTTGTTTCTGAGATTGACCATACGATGACGTTGCTTGGCAGCTGAAATTCTTTACTTCATGACCTGGAGAATTTAAAAACATTTTATAAAGTAATAAATCTTAACAAAGATCTCATATTTTGCCTGACGTGTATTTGTGTGTTTTCAATAGGACTACGAATCAATAGATTATATCAAAAGATATACACTTCAATGACATGGCTTATTGAAAATTTAATTAATGAATACTGAGAAGGAGGGGGGGGGGGAGAGGGAGGAGAAGCCCTAAAAAGGTTATAATACGTTTCAACAGTCATGACACTACTTCCCTCGTAATGACGCATGGTAACTTAGTAACTGGCTCTAAACTATCTGAACAATGGCGGTCGCCCTTGTGAAATATTTCTCCGACGAGCATAAAAGCGTATCCAGAGGAGAAAAAAAACATTATAAATATGATCTTGTTTTGACTTTTACACATTCTGATCACAAGACATGAAAAGATCTACCAGCATAAAGAATAAAAAGACCCGATTTTCTTTGTTTAGAACCACGATGGTCGCCGTTGCTGGGCGACGTGGCGTCAGACTATTGAATTCAATTATGGATTGTTCTTTATCTAAAACCTACTTGCATTGACCGTGAGAACTGTCATAGAAGACCCTTTTGCAATAGCCTGGCCGCCCTGGTCGTACCACGTAGGTTCTGCAGCAGGAAATCCGGCATCTGCCAGTTCACATGTGCACGATGCAGTGCCATTTCCAACGGTTGACTGGGATGTAGAACTGTTGGCATCCAAAGAGCAATTCGTGAGTCGGACCGTGGGCAAACCTGGACATCCATAAGAAGATTTAAAAAAAAAATTATGCCCTTCCGCCACGACATCATAAGATATCATTGCCTAGGCATTCCACGAAGGAATATTGATAATCCATCAAACAAGATGCCTGATGTCAACAGGAATCAGCCATGTTGTCCGAGTGAGCAAATATGGGAGTTAATAATTTTTCTCAAGGAAAAAATAACGAAAGTGCCTGAAGCGGGGCTCGAACCCGGGACTTTCCGGGTCATAGTGCAATGCCTTAACCACTCGGCCACTTCGCCCCCCAACAAGATAAGAGAGAGATAATAACTAACATTTAAATAATTCGAATAAACTAAAAGAAAAAGAATTAATAAAAAAAATAGAAAAACTGCAATGCTGCAAATTACTGGTATATCAATCAGTAAAAAAGATGTTTTATAATGTTTACATTTGCATTCCTATGCTCGTTTGACAAAAATATAACATGGGCTGTATTGAACGAATTTTGATGCTCCCCTATTTAAAAAAAAAAAGAAAATTTAACGACCATAGCAAACCATCGTTCGATGATATCATCAAGGCATCCTTGAAGGAATATATATATATAATCCATCAAACCAGTGGCTAATGATGATGATGAAGATACTGATGATGATGATGACAATGATGATGATGACGATGATGATCACGATGATGATGATGATGATGATGATGATGATGATGATGATGATGATGATGATGATGATCACGATGATGGTGTTGAAGATGACGATGGGTAAATATCTTACCATATATCGCAACAGCCGTCGGCTCACTAGTCGCATTGAATTCCTTAGGGTAAATTCCGTTGTATCCAGAACATAAAACCGTATAGTTGCCTATGGAAGGTGGAACCCATGCACAATCATAACTATGATTCTGAGCACCAGCTACATAACGGTATTCACAGGTCAGGTTGATGACGTTGTTAGTATCAGATTGGACTTGAGCCGACACCGTTGTCTTATTCATTGGTGAGTGATCCCCCTTATCTAATACACACACTATAGGAGGGGGGTTAGCAAGAGTGTGTTCCATGGATATCTGTTCTACTAAAATGTTGGAAGGGCCATCTGTAAAATGGAGCCAGATTAAGTATAGGAATCATTCAATATGTGTTAGTATTGATGATGATGATGATGATGATGATGATGATGATGATGATGATGATGATGATGATGTAAATAATAATAATAATAATAATAATAATAATAATAATAATAATAATAATAATAATAATGATAATAATAATAATAATAATAATATACTTTATTCATCCAAAAAAAATGGAAATTCGTTTACAGACGTGGCATGCATGAAAATACTAGCAATGTGTCAAAAAGGTAGACAATGTATTGGTCCATCGCCACACTCGAATACAATCATAACATAAAATGTCATAGTTTCGTATATTAATTACATTCCTACTTCTAGTATACATATATTCTTAATAGTAGAGATATAACTTATTTTATTAAATTTTTTAATGAATTGTCCTTAGGAAAGGGTTTAAAACGATTTGAAAAATACCTTCTATTGAAGAGATATAAAATTAACTTTTGGTCAAAAGGCCTGAAAGTATTTGTTGTTTTTACTCGCTTTATCTTTGTAACTCTCGCCCAGTCAGTGGGAATAGATCTTACAAAAAAGACTTTTGTATCTTTAATAAATTAAAATTGTTAAATATTGTAAAGACAAAGGTAATAATTGTAGCAGATGAATATCGTCTTTCTTTAAGAGAAGAAGAAGAAGAAGAAGAAGAAGAAGAAGAAGAAGAAGAAGAAGAAGAAGAAGAAGAAGAAGAAGAACAACAACAACAACAACATCAACAAAAATAACAAGAAGAAAAAGAAGAAGAAGCAGGAGAAGAAGAACTTACATGCATATGTGATATTTATCTCGGCTGTCTCAATCTCTTCCTGTGTTGATGTCAATATCGCAACGCACTTTCGAGAAATCAATGAAATGGATGCTGAAATGAAACAAGAAAAATGACTTTTTAAAAATCATTTTCAGGACCTCTGCTAGACAAAGAGCATAACTTTAAATTAGAACTAATTTACCGTGGGATGGGGTTAAGGCCAGTTTTTTTTTTTGGACAAAACCCCTAAATGTGCCCCCCCCCCCCCCCCCAATATGGTAAAATGCACATCAATTGATAGATTTCACCTTTCCCAACAATTTAGAAAAAGATTATTGGGCAGGTTATTTCAATGTCAATATAATTATATCATATATAGGTAATAAATAGACATAGATTATTAACCCCCAAATTGCTCACTTGGACAACATGGGTGATTCCTGTTGACATGAGACATTCTGTTTGATGAATTCTCTATATTCCTTCATGGAATGCCTAGGCGACGTTATCTTATGGTGCCGTTGCGAACGGGCGTAATTAAAAAAAGATATTATATCTTGACAATGTACTATATTTGTTTAATATTTTTCAATCTGAGGTACTCATTTGGGGTCTGGTCTTAGTCATCAAAAATGGCCTTAGTCATCCAAAAATGGCATTAATCATTCCAAATGGCCTTAGTCATCCCAAATGGTCTTAGTCATCCAAAAATGGCCTTAGTCATTCCAAATGGCATTCGTCATCCCAAATCGTCTTAGTCATCCAAAATGGCCTTAGTCATCGCAAATGGCCTTAGTCATCAAAAATGGGCTTAGTCATCCCAAATGGACTTAGTCATCCTAAATATCCTTAGTCACCCCAAATGACCCGTAAACCCAAATGGCCTTAGTAATCTTAAATAGTCTTAGTCACCCCAAATGGCCTTAGTCACCCCAAATAGTCTTAGTCACGCCAAATGGCCCTAGTCACCCCAAATAGTCTTAGTCACGCCAAATGGCCCTAGTCACCCCAAATAGTCTTAGTCACGCCAAATGGCCCTAGTCACCCCAAATAGTCTTAGTCACGCCAAATGGCCCTAGTCACCCCAAATGACTTTAGTCATCCCAAATAGCCTGTCGTCCCAAATGATCTAAGTCATCCCAAATGACCTTAGTCGTCCCAAATGGTCTAAGTCGTCCCAAAATGGCTTTAGTCAACCGAAATGGCCCTAGTCACCCCAAATGGTCTTAGTCACCCCAAATGGTCTTAGTCATCCCAAATGGCCTCAGTCACCCCAAATGGCCTTAGTCATCCCAAATGGTATTAGTCACCCCAAATGGCCTTAGTCATCCCAAATGGTATTAGTCACCCCAAATGGCCTCAGTCACCTCTGTAAGGATTGCATGTCTGGTCGGTAAACAGATGGTCTGAAGTTCGATCCCCAGTCGAGGCACGCAGACTTTTTTTCTACTACTACTACTACTACTACTACTACTACTACTACTACTACTACTACTACTACTACTACTACTACTACTACATATAATAAATAATAATATAATAATGATAATGATAATAAATAATATAATAATAATAATAATAATAATAATAATAATAATAATAATAATAATAATAAAAGAAGAGAAGAAGAAAGAAGAAGAAGAAGAAGAAGAAGAAGAAGAGAAGAAGAAGAAGAAGAAGAAGAAGAAGAAGAAGAAGAAGAAGAAGAAGAAGAAGAAAGAGAAGAAGAAGAAGAAGAAGAAGAAGAAGAAGAAGAAGAAGAAGAAGAAGAAGAAGAAGAAGAAGAAGAAGAAGAAGAAGAAGAAGAAAAGAAGAAGAAGAAGAAGAAGAAGAAGAAGAAGAAGAAGAAGAAGAAGAAGAAGAAGAAGAAGAAGAAGAAGAAGAAGAAGAAGAAGAAGAAGAAGAAGAAGAAGAAGAAGAAGAAGAAGAAGAAGAAGAAGAAGAAGAAGAAGAGAAGAAGAAGAAGAAGAAGAAGAAGAAGAAGAAAAGAAGAAGAAGAAGAAGAAGAAGAATAAGAAGAAGAAGAAGAAGAAGAAGAAGAAGAAGAAGAAGAAGAAGAAGAAGAAGAAGAAGAAGAAGAAGAAGAAGAAGAATACACATCTAGACAGCGCTCATTTTCGTGTAAAACACACGCTTTGGGCACTTTACAATATAGATTTTCAATTTGGAGAAAAAAAAGAAAGAATATACAATGCAATGAATTCATTGCCAAATCAAGGATTCATAGCGTCAATAAAAGCAAATACAGTAAAGATGTGTCTTGAGATTCTTTTTAAAGGCAGGTAAAGACTTGCACTCCCTCAGATCACGTGGTAGTTAATTCCAAATCTTGGGGCCGAAACAATCAAACGATCTATCACCATATTTTGTTCTTGATCTTTTTTCCGAAATTTTAGTTTGGTCATTTCATGATCTTAAAGTGTAATTTTCAAATTTACACATACATGACCACGTGATCTGGTATCTCTCAGCTTTGTTTAGCAGTTTCACACACACTTTTCAGATCATTATCTTACACCAATGACGACTGTTCCCGAAATTGTCACTTTGATATCACCATTTGAACTTTAACTTTTATATAGCGCAATATCCACTAAACGTGCTCAAAGCGCTTTACAAGGGGTCCTGACCAAAAGTAACATGTAAC
>NC_088370.1:21903584-21923584 GCF_034508935.2 Berghia stephanieae | reverse complement strand
CAATATCAAAGTAACTGATTAGTTAGTCCGTGTGGAATAGATGTATACAGAGCAATATCAAAGTAACGGATTCGTCGGTCCGCGTGGAATAGATGTGTACGATCAAAGTAACAGATTAGGGACCAGACACATGTGATTTTTACAGCGTTTTGAATGCACTCTCTCGTCAAAGTTATCTGTGACTGTTTCCAGTTTTGACTGTACTGTAATAATAATAATAATAATAATAATAATAATAATAATAATAATAATAATAATAATAATAATAATAATAATAATAATAATAAGAAGAAGAAGAAGAAGAAGAAGAAGAAGAAGAAGAAGAAGAAGAATATTAATGATAATCCTTTCTTTAAAGAATATAGCATTGTGGAGAACATTGTGCTTATTTGAGTCAATAAAAAAATTGTACGGCGCACAACTCTACTGAAAGATTTGAAAATTAGAAATCTATTTTTTACAGATAGATAAACAGATAACTTGATTTCCTTTTATAATTCATAGTCAGTTTGAAAGTTCGTTGAGTCACACAGATATCATATAATACGTACCGACGACACTAACACTCTCAAAATCAACCAATTACGTCACTGTAAAAAGTTGTCAGTTTGGCGTTTTTACGACAGGAAGAACAACCAAAAGTTGACAGATGGATTTTGACCATTGTTTTCATATTCAGTCGCCATTTTGATTTGTGAAGTATTGAAGGGTAGTGCAAAGCAGTCGGAGGGTCTTTTTTACTATTAGGGTTAGCTCGAGATCGAAGGATTTTTTTCTATTAGGGTTAGTCATAAGTCTTAGTAATGGTGCTAGGGTGTTTGTTTTTCTATAAGTTAAGTAAAGGGGAGACATTCCGAAAGCTCCTACATCCCCAGTATAATGTATTCACTTAATGTAAATGTTGCTCTTAGAAGCTTGAAAAAAAAATATAATGTGAAATTGAATGTAAGCTTCAATTTAATTACAAAAACAGATCAAATGAACGTTTCGGATTTTCCCTTTATCAACAAAACAGGATGAATGAAACACCACAGGTGAATGAGATAATGTGGTAGTGGCGTAGTTAAGATGAATAAACAAAACATTGGTTGGCAGGGAATTTGTATGCTCCTTTGTAAGGAAGCACGAATTAAAATAGAATGTTAGATATTTCTAAAAGGTGCGCAATTTAATAAGTGAAAAGAGGGGAGGCAGAGAGGAACTGTGTAATGCAGTTTAGAAAGTGAAATATAAAAACGTGTAGACTGTTGTTGGAAGATAAATACAATTGAATTGAAATCCTTTCTTTAAAAAAAAATATAGTCTAGCCTTGTGGAGAACATTGTGCCATTTGAGTCAATAAAAAAAATTATACGGCGCACAACTCTACTGAAAGATTTGAAAATTAGAAATGTATTTTTTACAGATAGATAAACAGATAATTTGATTTCCATTTATAAATTAAAGTCAGTTTGAAAGTTCGTTGAGTCAAACCGATATCATGAAATATGTACCGACGACACTAACACTCTCAAAAACAACCAATTTCGACACTGTAAAAAGTTGTCTGTTTGGCGTTTTTACGCAAATCGTCGCATTCGAAATAATGTATTCACTTAATTACTTTAAGGATTTGAGATCTACACTAAGTTTTCAACAGCTTTCATCTATTTATGACATCAAGTATTATTATTGCCCCTTTGATGCTTTGAATGTGATGGTTTCGGGTGGATAATACCCAGGTTTAACTTCTTTGGTAGTAAATAAAAAAATAATAATAATCTAAAAAGTCGAAATTTAAAACAAGTAAATATAAGTTGCATTGAAGGTAAAATACGGTTTTAGAAAGACCTTATTAAATGTTATGAATAGTCAGGTGGCTCCGTATTGCAGTGGGTAAGCTGTCAAACTCTAACCTTGAAAGTACTGGGTTCAATTCCATTGTGGACAATTTTTTTTTAAAGTTTACTTTATTGAGAAAGACATCATTTTCGTTGTTATAGTTACTGGACATATATTTAAAACCTTAAATTAATCTATTATTATTATCATTTATTATTATATTCTTAAAAGAAAACAACAACGGTACCAGTCAATATGTTATCGACGTGCATTTATATGTAAACGTCGATTGTTATCATTTTATAATATTTTATCATTATCATCAGTGTATTCGTTTACGGCGTCTTTGTCATTTTATTGGGGTTTTTTGTCTTTTTTTTCTTCTTTTTTTTATTTTTTTATTTTGGTTTGTTTTTGTTGTTTTTCACACAAAAAAAACTTCCTGTCTCATCATTGTTTATGTCTATTTACCTTATCTACGCGATTCACACTACACATCTCTCATTCGTCCTTAGTGTCTTATTCGTCGTGTTTTGTTGATAAAGGGGAAATCAGAAACGTCCACAGTATGTCTTCGTCTATTAAATTGAGGGTTACAATTCAACACTTATCGTTATTTTTTCCTTCGAGCTTCAAGCAGCAACATTTTCATTAATCAACCAGCAGCGCCAACGGAGGTGCATAAAAATGGTGCGTTTTTGTACACCTCCAGTGGAGGTGCATAAAAACGGTGCCAAACGCCACCAAACATGATCACCAGAGTACTGTACTGTAAGGTAGGTTCTCGATCCCAGGATCGTCTTTCAACTCTGCTCACGTCTGCTACTTGAGGTTTATTTTCGCAGTTGATTTTCTTACCACAACCTGTTTTCACACACGGACAACTATATGTTGCTGTGTCACGGGTCAGAGGCTATAGCGGCTTACACTTCATGTTGGGCCACACAGAAAAATCAACAGAGGATGTACCAAGTTACACAGAAAATGTTGTTTACCAATCTGCCCCCATTAAATAATGGTGGGGATAATATCGAATGGAAATAGTTCATTCCCCGCGAAATTGTGGGCTTTTTACTAGTAATAATAATAATAATAATAATAATAATAATAATAATAATAATAATAATAATAATAATAATAATAATATAATAATAGTAATAATAAAACTAATAATAATAATAATAATAATAATAATAATAATAATAATAATAATAATAATAATAATAATAATAATAATAATAATAATAATAATAATAATAATAATAATAAGAATAATAATAAGAATAATAATAATAATAATAAGGGTCTATTCAAAGGGAAGACCGGAATTACCCAGACGTCAGCCGTCGTGCAGCGCCGCATATTGAGCCAGGGCGAGGTGACTTGCTCAAGGCCACACAGCGCAGCGGCGGGTGGTCGAACTCGGTACCTTTCGGGCACGAAGCAAAGACCGTGCCGCTGAGCCATATGCCCCTTTAGTAACTTCGATTCGCCATTTGTATTTTTCTACGTCTAATGGTAAGGCTTTTTGACCCCCCCCCCCCCCCCCCCCCCGCCCAAAAAAAAAAACAAGAAAAGAAAAATGAAAAAAAAAAAAACAAAAAAAAACCTCCGATTTATATTCATACGCACCAAAAGATTATTTTAGATGGCAATCAGCTGTCTTTTCACCCTATATTTAAGATATTAAAATGGGTGAACATATTATTCTGCAATCGTCGAATACATCTTTTATTCAACGCGTTCGAAGCATTATTCAACGATTACATTTTTAGAAAAAAAAAGGATAGGGTTTTCCAATTGAAGGGGTGGAATAATTCATGATAACTAGAGCATAAAACGGAGAGGTATGTAATGTATGTCTATATGTATATATATATATGTATGTATAGATGGATGTATGCATGGATGGATATGTGTGTGTGTGGTCCTAGTACACTAACTGCACCTTGTTGCTTCTGTCACTTTGTCACATCATTTATTTCTGTACCTGTATCTTACATCAGCCGATCTCAATTATGAGCATTATGCAGAAGGTTTCCAGCATTCTGCGAAAAACAAACTTTAATAGGATCTAATAGTCTGATGTCACGTCCACCCAGCAACTAACAGCTTGGTTCTAAACAAAGAAAGTCGGTACTTTTTTATTCTTCATGCTGGGTAGAACTTTTTCACATTATTGTGATCAGAATGTATAAAAGTCAAAACATGATCAGATTTATAATGTTTTTCTCCTCTGGATAAACTTTTATACTCGTCAGAGAAGTATTTCATAAGGGCGGTGATGGAGAGAATGGCGCCATTGTTCCGATAGTTTAGAGCCATTTCCTAATCGACGAAAGATCAGATTAAAAAGATTTATTGGGCAATGGTATAGTGCAATAATCACTTAATGTCCTAATATGGTCTTACAAGAGGTCTCTAGCAAACAGGAAAATTTAACATGTAGGACGAAACATGACGCCTGTTAGGCGATATTACTATTTTTTACAACGACAACGCTATAAGACACGGTTTCGGTCTTTTCAACAACAACAAAAAATTACCCATATTGCGCAGTTTTAATCATTCTGTATCGTCATTATAGGTTTAAAAAAAAAACATTTTTGGTGACAAATATTAATTATCTGTGTTGATACCCGTTTTGCGACCTCATTTTGGGGGTCTGGCATAAAAGATATAACAAACTTGGCAAATGTTCCACAAAAACTCATGAAGGAATGACCTCCGTATTCTTCCCTCTTATCAACATTGTGCCATAGTGTGTCGCCATAGAGAGATTTTATAGCTTTAACTTATGGGGTTTTTTTTATTAGAATATTGCAGAGTTGAGAATCAAAATGTTATGACAAAATTGATGTTAAAAAGTTATAATTTTGAATAATAATTAAAAATTCGCATACCTTATCCAAAATATCTCTCTATGGTGACATAATACATTTTGTCTGTGATAACTGGAAATTTTCAGACAATTTCATTGAATAGGTTCTGAGAAACGTTTGACACAGTATCCCATAACCTTAGAAAAATATTGAGAAAATAGAAAAAAAAAAGTTCCGTTTTTCAAACTTTTCTTATTACCGGTACCCTTTCGATTGTGTTTTTCGTGCCCTTATAGTCTATTTTAAGAAGTTGGACTTTAACAATATTATTTCTAAAATAATAAAATATCGTTTACAACCAAAATCTCAAAATCAATTTGTTGAAGGATTTTCCTAAGAATTAGAACCAAACCACACCCTAACGGCCAGGTACCAATTTTATACCTGTTTACGATAAAAAAATGTTATTAAAGAACATTTTCCAAGGACTCGAGTAGGCAGGCGCCGGTTAGAGCGAGACTCGAACCTTGGACCATCCGATCGAATTCGTGTGTCATACAACAAGAACACATAGCCGCACATGGTTCGATATTCTTTAACTGAATGGATCAAAATACATTTCTCCTATATTTCAAACATCAATTTATAGATAGTATGCGTTTGGCTAAGAAGCTCATAACATTGCCATCCGGAAGTATAACGGAGCAACACACAAAACTGTGTGTATCCATGAACGTTTATAGCCTGGTTAACACAGTTTAGTGAGAATTACTCATGAATGCGGATGTCAAAAAACAATAACAAAGACCCGTGTGACGTCAACTTCGAACTATCTATACAAGGATCGCAAGAAACATAATCTTGCATACACTCAATGTGCAGAAAGCGTTTTTAGAAATTAGGGAGGGGCATTGGAATGCGATATATGATAATAATATGAAAAAATGTGTATGAAACAGTACCAGACAATGCAAGAAAGAAAAATACAAGATATAAAAAAAAAACAATCCCCCAAAATCAGTCTACCATATATCAAACACTTAAAATCTCGATTCTTATAATATGCATTCAATGCAGTCATTTAACCCTGTCCTTGCCAGCAACAGGAAAAATCGTCACATTTGTTATGATTCAACCAACAGTTTTCTTATTCTGATTTCATTTTGTTATAGTTCAAGCTAAAAAAAACATGAAACTGTTGCAGAGCTCATTTTTCTGAACAAAACATGAAATATACTCGTTACTTATCTGTTTGAAAAATATATGTTTGTGTTGGGTGGGTTTGAAGTTTGGGGTAAAATTCTAATGATAAATGAAATAATAAAATAAAATAAAATTCCCTTTATTCATCCCGTAGGGGAAATTTGTCTCTAGGGTCTATTCCAAGGGAAGACTGGAATAACCCAGACGTAAGCCGCAGTACAGCGCCACAAATTGACCTAGGGCGAGGTTGACTTGCTCAAGGCCACACAGCGCAGCGGCGGGTGATCGAACGCGGTACCTTTCGGGTATGAGGCAAAGACCGTACCGCTGAGCCACGCTGCCCCCTGGTAAGGAGAGAGTTAAGCACTCTCTGGAAACACATGTATTTTAAAATTTAGCCAGAAAACTCGTCCTTCGAATATAGATCGATTTCAATACCCATCATATTGGCAAAAATCTCTCAAACCTGGGACTTAACGAAGTCTTTCTTAAAGACCTAGGTTTGAGAGATTTTTTGCCGGATTTAAATCGATCGAAATTTGAAGGACGAGTTTTCTGACCAAATTTTAAAATACAAGTTTTCCAGTGGACGGCAGTTAGCTGGTTAAATACACACACACACACACACACAAACACACACACACACACACACACACACACACACACACACACATATATATATATATATATAATTATGGATCATGATATTGCAAATCTAAACTTGAATATTTTTTACGTTTGTTTACAGGTGACTGACTTCATTCACAAAATTTAACCATTGTAGAAAATCATTTACCATTTCATTGTTTGACATTGTCGGATGCGAAGAAACAGAAATTTTGGAACAAGGCGTTGCACCCAATATAGAAATAATAAAAAAAATATACATACGCAATTCATGACAGCGTTGATGCTTAAAGCCCAAAGAAGAAACAATAAATATCAATAGGAATTTGACATCTTTTATTCGTCCTTAGTGTTTTATTCATTGTGTTTTGTTTTTTTAAAAAAATAAAACCCAAAATGTCTACATTATATGATGTCCTTTATTAAATTATTGTTATTTGATAAACAAAAATGAATAAAACAGCTTTAATAAAAAGAACAAAATATCTGCGGCTATGTGGTCTAGTGGTATGACACTCGCTTTCGGATCGGAAGGTCCTGGGTTCGAGCCTCGCGCTCGGCGCATAGTTGAGTCCTTGGAAAAGGCTCTTTACTCACATTCTCTCACAGTGTAAAATGAGTACCTGGCCGTTAACAGCGTTGTCTTTGTCCGAAAAATTGTAATATGGCCTAACAGGCAGCATGTCCCGTCCTACATGTTAAATGTTGCTGTTGACCAGGGACCACTTGTAAAGCGCTTTGAGCACATTTAGTGGATATTGCGCTATATAAAGCTCAATTTTAAAAATACCAAACATGGAACGATTCCGACAACGACTCAAGACAACCACCAACAAAAAACATGCATTTGTTGTTGGCTGAAGAAGGGTTTTGAGCGTGAAACGTTCCATATTTGGTATTTTGTTCTTCTTTTTTTTAAAAGTTGTTATGTTCATTTAAAAAAAATTACTTTTAACAGTCCCAGAGATTCTGACAGCTTAGAGCCATTGTGTGATTTATCAACGTAATTAGTACAGAATTTATGCAAGAAAGAACAAATACTAGGGAAAATAAACCATCCCAAAATTCAGTCTTCTTCGACTAAAGATCGAATATCAGACCTCCTCAATACAGGACATCTCATCTCTCCATCAATTCCTCCCTTTCCACTTCTTCTTCCTCCTCATCCATCTTCTTCTCCTCCTTCTCCCCTTCCTCCTCCACCTCTCCTCCTACTCTATCTCCTCCTCCTCCTGCTCTTCTTCTTCTTCTTCTTCTTCTTCTTCTTCTTCTTCTTCTTCTTCTTCTTTTCTGTCTTCGCTTCCTACTTTGTTTATCATGCACCGTGTAGAAATTCATGACTATATACTAATAGAGAGAGAAAGAGAGAGAGAGAGTAACTTCGTTCTTCTGTTTATTTAGACGAATAAACCAAACGACATAACTACAAAAAAAAGTGAGTTTTGATTTCCAGACTACAACAAACTTTGATTTTCTCTCATCATTTGAATTTAAAATATAAGAACCAAACATGAATATAACCGTTAAAAAAATAGAATTAACTGCTAAAAACGGAAATTTTCACAGTACGTTCGAAAACCTGGGGAGTCACACAAAAACACAAGAAGAGTTTCAGTACTTCTAAAACCTGGTGAGTCACAAAAAATACATTAAGAGTTTTAGTACGTTCGAAAACCTGGGGAGTCACACAAAAACACAATAAGAGTTTCAGTACTTCTAAAACCTGGTGAGTCACAAAAATTACATTAAGAGTTTTAGTACGTTCGAAAACCTGGGGAGTCACACACACACACACACACACACACACACACACACACACACACACACACACACACACACACAAACACCCTTACGAAATTCAGACCTTTATAAACAAATTCGTCCGCAGAGTTTTGAAAACAGATGGCAAGACCACATTTCTAATATGTGAAAATGCAGAAAGTCAAACCAAGGACACATCAGCACCCAAAGGCCATCATTGACTAAAAGCCTGACATTGACCACAAAATAACGTCAAAGACAAATCTTTGGCCGGACAAAATACTAAGAATATAGAGAAGAGCCGCTAGACATACCCATACCAAGCTCGAAAAAAAAGGCAGAGGACGTTGGTGCTTGGTATGGGTAGGTCTAGCGGCTCTTCTCTATATCCTTAGTATTTTGTCCGCGCCTGACCTCGTTATCCGGAAGACGGCAGAGGACGGCAGTGCCGGGTCGTCGGAGTCCGTCTCCGGTGTGGGTTAGCCCTAAGTCAAGTAAGTTTTTGCGGCTGTGTGGTCTAGTGGTATGACACTCGCTTTCGGATCGGAAGGTCCTGGGTTCGAGCCTCGCGCTCGGTGCATAGTTGAGTCCTTGGAAAAGACTCTTTACTCACATTCTCTCACCGTACTCAGGTGTAAAATGAGTACCTGGCCGTTAACAGCGTTGTCTTTGTCCGAAAAATTGTAATATCGCCTAACAGGCGTTATGTCCCGTCCTTCATGTTAAATGTTGCTGTTGACCAGGGACCCCTTGTAAAGCGCTTTGAGCACGTTTAGTGGATATTGCGCTATATAAAGCTCAAGTTTTTTTGTTTGTTTTTTTTTTTAAAGTTAGGTTAGTACAAAACTTTCGACTCCTACAGGTTGAAATTGGAAAGTCCTTTTTCCTCTACATTATAGTAAATAGCAGAAACGGTTTTTTTAAAACTTTAAACTCCAGAGAGGTAAGCGGTAATTGTTGGCTAGATTTGAATAGAGATTTAGGCCCGTTAATCAAAGTGAACAATGTTAGTAAATGTGAGTTTTTTGAAAACTAAATATTGCGTTGGATTCGCCACATTATCGAGTAGAAATACCTTTATTCAAGTGTTAGGGATTGAGAAATGTTATCTGGACAAATATCAGGATGTTACAAACAACTAGTCAAAAGAGTTAATCAATTCTACAGATTTGTCATTCAAAGAATATGTTGACAGTAATGTTAATGATGACGATGATGATGATGATGATGATGATGATGATGATGATGATGATGATGATGATGACGATGATGATGGTGATGATGATGATGATGGTGTCCGGCTATGTGATCTAGTGGTATGACAGTCGCTTTCGAATCGGGAAGTCTTGGGTTCGAGCCTCGCTCGGCGCATTGTTGAGTCCTTGGAGAAGCCTCTTTACTCACATTCTCTCACCGTACTTAGGTGTAAAATGAGTACCTGGCCGTTAACAGCATTGTCTCTTCCGAAAAAAAAATGTAATATCGCCTAACAGGCGTCATGTCCCGTCCTACATGTTAAATGTTGCTGTTAACCAGAGACCCCTGAAAGCGCTTTGAGCACGTTGATATAGCACGTTGATATATCGTGGACATTGCACTATATAAAAGCTCAATTTAATGATGATGATGATGATGATGATGATGATGATGATGATGGTGATGATGATGACGATGATGATGATGATGATGAGGATGAGGATAATGATGACGATGACGATGGTGTTGATGATGATAACCATGAAGATTACAACAATATTGAGAGTAATGATAACTTACGACTGTAACACACGTTACAATAAAAAGTCATCACAATTAGGAGAAGCAAGGGTTTCCGTGAATGGCGACTCATACTCGGACGTTGCATGAGAACCTGTGAAGTATGAAAATAAATACGTATTATATTTTGTTTACAAGTTGGATATTCAAGGTCAAATTTATTTATTGGCTTTCGCCAATCCGATTTACATATATACAAACGTTGAGTTTTATTAAGAGTTGAATCAATAAACTGATAAATTAATGTTCATATAATAGTAATATACAGTTTTTGACATTTATTAGATTTTCGGAAATCAACCTTAAAGTTAGTAAATATGAAATATGAGAAAAGGAAATATAAGTCTAAAGTAAATCTAGACAGAAAGTATATTTTCGTTGAGCTAAAGGTGTCAAGAAAACAACCAAAAAAATCACATTGTTGCGTTTTATTCCTATTTGACTTTATTATTTAAGTGACGTGTAAAGTAATGACCCAACTCAATACGATAATAATAATAATAATAATAAATAATAATAATAATAATAATAATAATAATAATAATAATAATAATAATAATAAAAATAATAATGATAATAATAATAATAATAATAATAATAATAATAATAATAATAATAATAATAATAATAATAATAATATAATAATAATAATAATAATAATAATAATAATAATAATAATAATAATAAATAATAATAATAATAATATAAATAATAATAATAATGATAATGAGAACAATAATATACTTTATTCATCCAAAAAAATGGAAATTCGTTTTCAGACGTGGCATGCATAAAAATGTATAAATACAAAGTTGAGAATCTATGGCGACAATGTATACATTCATTTACAAGTTCAGATCTCTGGGGATTATTTAAGAAATGAATGTCAGAAAACATTAATTGAATAATTTCAGTTCGGTACAGAGTACGGACATCATTTTAAAAGGTGAAGGTCAGAAAAATGACTGCTTACCTTGACCTTCGATTTAAGTTATTTAAGCAGTAATAACACGATTACGTCATGAGCGGCCATTAATGCATTTTTTGCTTGACCGCTTTTTTTCCTATTATAGACTACGAATGGGGTGTTATAATAATAATAATAATAATAATAATAATAATAATAATAATAATAATAATAATAATAAAATAATAATAATAATAATAATAATAATAATAATAATAATAATAATAATAATAATATATAATAATAATGATATAATAATAATAATAATAATAATAATAATAATAATAATAATAATAATAATAATAATAATAATAATAATAATAATAATAATAATACATAATAATAATAATAATAATAATAATAATAATAATAATAATAATAATAATAATAATAATAATAATATACTTTATTCATCCAAAAAAAAATGGAAATTCACTTTCAGACGTGGCATGCATAAAAATGTATAAATACAAAGTTGAGAATCTAGGGCGACAATGTATACATATATATATATATATATATATATATATATATATATATATATATATATATATATATATATATATATATATATATATATATGCAATTGCACAAAAATGTAAAAATATTCAACCAAGAACCAATAGCAACACTTTATATATTAATTTGATAAATTGAGATAGGCCATACCTCTGGCCTTTAGTCCAAACGTGTGTGTGTGTATTTGAAAGATAGTATTTAATTTAAATCACAGTTGCGCGTTAAAAATTCGAACACCATGTGGCAAAAATGAATTATTACATAATAGGGTTTTAGCTACGTTCAAACCTAATCATACGGGCCAAAAGTCCAATTTGTACAGAGTAAGAAAGAGTTATATGATAATAATGACAACAATGCATAAGAGATGATAATGATGATGATGATACAAATAATACGTATACTTTTGTCACCACCACCACAACCACTACTACTACTACTACTACTACTACTACTACTACTACTACTACTACTACTACTACTACTACTGCTACTACTACTACTACTACTACTACTACTACTACTACTACTACTACTACTACTACTACTACTACTACTACTTCTACTACTTCTACTACTACTACTACTACTACTACTACTACTACTACTACTACTACTACTACTACTACTACTACTACTAATACTACTAATATTGTAAACACGCCTAACAGGCAAGACGTGTCGTTGTGTGCTCTGGTGTATTTTAATTGTTTTGTGATTTCTACATATTGATACCGGGACATTTTTACTTCGTTGTACTCGTTAAAACATACTGTTTCTTATTGTATAGTTTTTATCAATTCTTAAGAAAGGACTACTGTATAATTCTGTATTTTATCATGGAAACTGTAAGTTTTAAAAGATTTTTACACAGTCACTTAATGGCCGCCGCACTCTTACGAACATTGTTCATCTTATTTTTAGCCGTGATTTACCACCATCATTATTTTAATAATTGTGAGCACTTTTATTCAACATCTGATTTTTGCAACAGGCCTCGAGGCGGTAAACGTAAACAACGTCACATTCCAGCTGTGATTTTTAACTCAAGTGATCCGATTTTTTACAATAATATTAATAAGAACAGGCCTCGTGGAGGCAAACGGAAACAACATAACATCTCAATGGTAACAACTCGTCGTCCACCCCGCCCCCAAACAAACCCCCGTCCACCACCAACACTTGTAACTGTACCGACGACAAACAGTTTCACAAACGACAACAATAACATTGTTATTGGTCTTCTGAATGCACAGTCCTGCCGTAACAAAACCGAAGAATTGAACGATTTATTAACGGAGAAGAACTTCGACATATTATTTATAGTAGAGACATGGCTCTCACAGTCTGGAGACGACCCAGTTGAAAAAGCTATGACACCCCCTGAGTACCAATTTAGATCGTATCCAAGGAAAGATCAGCGAGGGGGTGGCATTGGCGTATTTTATAATACAAAATTATCTAAACATGTGAAAATCCTCGAAATGCGCTGCAAAACAATGGAGGCCATTGATCTTAGATTATCCCTCCAGAATACAAGATACAACTTCAACTGCATCTACCGACCGCCAGCAAACAAGAAAAACAAAATAAAATTACCTGATGTTAGGAAGGAAATCAACGAGATGCTAACTTTGCAACACACGCGTCCTGGCCATTCAATTATACTCGGCGACTTTAATTTTCACTTCGACAACGTCACAGACACCGCTAAATTGCACGAGTCATTATCGGAGAACAACATGTGCCAGATCGTAACAACGCCAACCCACTCTGCTGGTCATATTTTAGATTGGGTAATTGTAGAAAATTCAGAGTTCCAAAAAACCAACGCCACCGTCGATTATCTCCCCTTTTCGGACCACTCCCTCATTTCTTTCAATCTTGACGTTTCAAAACCATGCCAAGAAACCACCACCACATCAACCAGAAACATTAAAGGCATTAATTTGGACAATTTCAGAGGCGATTTAGAAACAAAACTTACAAAAAATTCAATGATTTCTCCAGACCAGTGGAATAGTTGTCTCATCGAAACGCTTGACAAACATGCGCCATTCCAAACAAGGACCGTCACCAACCGCAAGTATGCTCCGTGGTATACGTCGGACGTTAAAGAAGCTAAAACGAAGTGTCGGAGAGCAGAAAGACTGCTGAAAACATCAGGCCTTACGATTCATCGTGAAATATTCAAGAACGCATTTCGTGCCTGGAAGACAACAATAAAAAAGGCAAAGACCAGGTATTTTCTTTCAAAATTCGAAACTTCTAAATCTTGTAAACAATCATTTAACATCTGCAAAGATCTACTTGGACGTGAAAGATGCACTTCATTACCATCTACAACCAATCAAAGAGACTTGCCAAACACATTTGTCAACTTTTTAAAAGACAAAATCCATAACATTCGTTCAGAACTAGATCGGCATGAACCATTTATAGATACAAATACATTCTGTGGTACCCCTTTAGACAGGTTCCAACCAGTTTCACCTAGTTTCATAAACGAGTTGATAAAAAAAGCCTCCATTAAATCCTGCGACCTTGATCCCCTACCAGCACAGCTTTTGGCCAGCTCCATCGATACATTATTACCATTCATTACATCAATCATAAATACATCCATACTGACTGGCGAAGTTCCATCGTGCTTTAAAAGTGCCCTCGTCAAACCAATTCTGAAGAAACCATCACTGGACCACAATATATTAAACAATTATCGTCCTGTATCAAATTTACCTTTTTTGTCAAAACTTTTGGAGAAGGTAGTTCTTACACAATTAACATCTCATCTTAAGAACAACAGTTTGGAACAACCCTTTCAGTCAGCCTACAAACATCAACACAGTACTGAAACGGCGCTTCTTAAAATCTTTAATGACTTGTTATGTAATGCTGATGCTAACAATATCAATGTATTATGCCTTTTAGATCTTTCAGCTGCCTTTGACACCATTGACCATGACATTTTGTTAAGAAGACTAGAAAATACGTTCGGCATAAAAGGAATTGCCCTTAAATGGTTTACATCATATTTACAGGATCGATGGCAGACTGTCGTGGTGAATGGTGTTCAGTCAGAACAAGTTTTACTAAATTTTGGAGTGCCACAAGGCTCTGTTCTTGGCCCTGTCCTTTTTACTGTATATATGCAGCCCCTTTCTAGTGTGATATCCAGATTCAATCTGAGTTATCATTTTTATGCAGATGATACGCAAATATATGATTCAGCACCCCTTAGTAATTTACAGTTCTTAATACAACGAATTACGAGCTGTTTTAATGAGATTAAATCTTGGATGTACCACAATAAGTTAAAATTAAATGATAGTAAAACTGAGATTTTAATGTGTGGAAGGCCGAGTATCCTTAAACAGGCAAATAAATCACCTATTACTCTCGGAAATAGCACAATAGAATTTTCAAATAAAGCAAAAAACCTTGGCGTCATCATTGATAAAGATCTTTCCATGACAAGCCACGTGAATAACACCATACAATCTATGTACATAGAAATGAAAAAAATAAGCAAAATTCGTAATTTAATACCGAAGCATATAACAGAACTTTTAATTAATTCCCTGGTTTTGTCTAAATTGGACTATTGTAACTCCCTTTGGGCGAATTTAGCTAAAGATAAAATTAGCAAACTTCAGGTTGCTCAATATAACGCAGCCAGGCTCATTGTACGCAATAACAAAAAAAAACCCGTCAGCAACTCTTCTTCTCCGTGAGTTACATTGGCTTCCTGTTGAAAAAAGAGTTGCCTATAAGATGTGTACTGTTGTCTACAAATCCCTGAGCACGAACAGTCCCTCCTATATTAAAGACCTTCTAAACATATATGTCCCCAA
This sequence comes from Berghia stephanieae, assembly GCF_034508935.2. NCBI lineage: Eukaryota > Metazoa > Mollusca > Gastropoda > Nudibranchia > Aeolidiidae > Berghia > Berghia stephanieae. Next base: position 21,908,234 of record NC_088370.1, on the reverse strand, counting down.
TAGAAACTTGAGGTCAAGCAGTGACCAATCAATCCTTGTCAAACCTAAGCCATTGCGTAAAATAGGTGAACAGTCTTTTCAATTTTCGGCCCCCCACTTTTGGAACTCTCTCCCGTCACACGTGAGATGCTCGGATTCGTTGACAACGTTCTTCTTCTTCTCTTCTTCTTCGTTCCCATCACGTCACATGGTCAGTCCGGTCTGGTGAATGAAGCCCACAGTGGTCCTGAGGTCGTCCTCACTGCCGTACAGCTTCTTTGTGTATGGGGTTGGGTCAGGCCAGAAGTTCCTTCTCAACTGGTTGTACCTTGGACATTCCATTAGGACATGATGTTCAAATCTCGCTTAAAGTTTTATCTTTTTACGTCATAATGTTGCAATATTATTTTCATATTTTGTTGTTGTTAAATTGAATTCATATCACGTTTCCTTCACACTTGTAACACTGTAATATGTTTTGTTTTTATATATATCACTGTAAAGCGCTTAGAGCCTGTGACAATGGGGTAAAGCGCTATATAAATGCCATTTATTATTATTATTATTACTACTACTACTACTATTGCTATTATTATTATTAAGTAGTAGTAGTAGTAGTAGTAGTAGTAGTAGTAGTAGTAGTAGTAGTAGTAGTATAGTAGTAGAAGAAGAAGTAGTAGTAGTTAATAATAATAATAATAATAATAATAATAATAATAATAATAATAATAATAATAATAATAATAATAATAATAATAATAATAATAACAATAATAATAATAATAATAATAATAATAATAATAATAATAATAATATAATAATAATAATAATAATAATAATAATAATAATAATAATAATAATAATAATAATAAATAATAATATAATAATAATAATAATAATAATAATAATAATAAATAATAATATAATAATAATAATAATAATAATAATAATAATAATAATAATAATAGTAATAATAATAATAATAATAATACTGCCTTCCTAATATATTTTTCAACTTACGAATGACATATGTGACCGTTCGCCTCAAAGCGGTATTAAGTCGGGATGGTTAAGATGTTGAAAATTGAATTTATAGCCAGAAATATCAGACTTGTGTTGAGTTTGTACGTTTTATTGAGGAGAATGGATACCATATTTTAGGGTGCCGATGCCAACAATTTATATTTTTGACCACTTTAACATTAAATTCGGTTTTTACGCATTCGGTTCGTTCCGACATAATACCGTTTTGAGACGACGGGTCACATATGTCTGTCTTTTTATTTCCTGTTTTTAAATGCTGGTTACAAGAACATCATATTAATGTGTTTTGTTGCTTGTTAATTTCAAATATTTAGATAGTGTCTACTTCGTACTGAAATAACGTCTTATTTTGTTCTTTTTTTTTCTTGGACCCTTCTTATAGTAGGGGGAATTAGGTCCAAAAAACCCTTGAATTGTGCAAACAAGGTTGAAAGCATGAAAATTACATATGTTGTAGAATATGAAAAACCCTATAATTTATGATATAGAACCACTCTGAGAGATCAGTATTAGTTGAGATACAAGGTTTTTAAAATTAGAAAATTTTGAAATGGACGACAATAATTTCTATCATTTTTATTGTGTAAACATTCGAGGCAAGCCGACCAAAGGTTGTTTTACGTCATCCTTTGGATTCCCATTGGTGACTATTTTTAGCGTCGAAGCGGATGTTTTCCTTTCCCTTTACTTTCGATTCACGAACCATACAAATTATTTAATCATAAATATTATTCAATTTCGCTTGTTTTAAATGACGTCTAGCGAGCAATATTCTATAATAATATGAGATTTTTTTTCTGCATCTGATTTAATAAGTATAATCAATTGCTCTAAAACGGACGGGCAGACGGGAAGACGAGCAGAGGGGTAGACAAAACAGACTAGCAGAACACAGCTCAATAAATGCCGATAACCGGTGTTGACAAAGGACAGTGCTCCTTCTCCCCCTCTCCTGTTTTCTTTTCTTTCCAAATATACTGCTATAATCATTTTACGTGAGTTAAAACCTGTTTCAGTCAAACTTGATGACAGTAAAGAGTCAGCATACCATTTACATTGCTATAATTATCATCATTATCATCATCATCAACCACTATGATGCTGTATTGTTGCAAGTTATTTACTTTACGTTATTTCCCTCAAAGGGACAATGGGAGAATGTTCTATTTGTACTGTTGTGTCCTTATGTAAGGCACTGCACACATTTTGCCTGCTGATGATGTGTCTTTAACAGAAAGAACGAAAGAAAGAAAGAAAGAGAGAGAGAGAGAGAGAGAGAGAGAGAGAGAGAGAGAGAGAGTTATGAAAGAATATTGCATATGCCTAATAAAGTAATGCGTTTGCATGAATTCAGATACACATACAATAGCAAAAATAACTGCTCCCAGAGACTGGGACAAGTGTTTGATATGCCAACAAGATAACACAGACCGTTTATAATGTCCCTCTAAATGAGATTACTGAAAGTTTAAAACAAAATGATACTAAGTGGCATAAGTATTGTCGTTATTTCCTCGGATAAGTAATGCTATATAGGAAAAAATAAAAGTGCTAAAAACGCACTGTTATGATAAATTGCCAGAGTGGTTCTATATCAGGTGTTATTTATACGGGTCATAGCTACCTATATGCCAATTTTCAGGATTAAAACCCTAATGTGCACGGTTTTAGCCTAATTTTCCCTAATACAATGAATATGAAGAAAATATATATTTTTACGCAGTTATTTCCCTTGTTTAATATAGCTGTAATAGGTAAAATCCAAGGCCTTAAACCGATACGTTATAATTGATTGCCAGAGTGGTTCTATATCAGATGTTTTTTCTATGGGTCTTAGCAATCTGTATGCACATTTTCATGCTTTCAACCCGAATTTGCACGGTTTTAGCCTAATTCCCCCTACTATTAGCCTTTTAGAAGAGATGGTATGATAGGAGGATATTTTGTGGGTCTGAGTATGGCTGAACTGTCGCTCTTCCTGTGAAATTTTCACATTGCCTAAATCGCCAGAACAACGTCACAGAATGATTTTGTCCATATTGCCCGAATTATCACTTCAATAGAATTATATTGAGCCTAATAGCAAGAATCGACGTGTACATATTTGCAGGTCTGATAACCCAAAGTGTTATGGCCTCATTGTTGTCATAAAAATACTCTCAAACCATCGTAAAATATTGTCCATTACTAGCAATATTATAATATTAAGCCCATAATTGCGTTCGGTTATCAGACCTACAAATGTGTACACGCCGGCCCAGAATTTGAAAAAAGAAATTGGTAAGAACTATTAATCACCTCTATACTTGTCTGAAAACGATACCAAACAGCTGAGTGACGTTAATACCTGGATTTCATTCGCAAAGAGAACACTCAAGAAACACTAAAAATCTACCACATCAGAAGCTGCTCCAAAGAACTGTGAAAGTCATTTGAGTTTTAACCAAACAATTTCAATAGCAGCACGCCGTTCAAGCGTGTTGAAAGTCATTTAATAAGCTTAACAATAACATAATATTATATTTACATAAATAGTTTGCAACTTCTACCTATTTTCACTTATCGTATCATTTTTTTCTTTTATGTTCATGTCTATTGACGACAATCTGAACACTACGAGAAAAAAAATGTTGATGTATGTATCTCAATGAGTTATCGGTATTTAAATATAATTTTTTTTGAATGCTTGAATAAGTTACTACTAGACTATTATTATGAGGTTAGTTGAAGTAATGATAATGGTGACAATAATAATAATGCTAATAATAATAATGATAATAATAATAATAATAATAATAATAATAATAATAATAATAATAATAATAATAATAATAAATAATAATAATAATAATAATATAATAATAATAATAATAATAATAATATATAATAATAATAATAATAATAATAATAATAATATAATAATAATAAACTACTTCTACTACTATATATAAATACTACTACTACTACTACTACTACTACTACTACTACTACTACTACTACTACTACTACTACTACTACTACTACTACTACTAATAATAATAATAATAATAATAATAATAATAATAATAATATATAATAACACTACTTTACTACTACTACTACTACTACTACTACTACTACTACTACTATACTACTACTACTACTACTTTACTATACTACTACTATACTACTACTACTAACTACTACTTACTATACTACTACTCACTACTACTACTACATATATTACTATACTAATATATACTAACATACTACTACTACTACTATACTACTATACTACTACTAACTATATATAATAATAAATAATAATATAATAATAATATATATATAATATAATAATAATAATAATAATAATAATAATAATATAATAATAATAATAATAATAATAATAATAATATAATAATAATAATAATAATAATATAATAATTAATAATAATAATAATAATAATAATAATAATAATAATATAATAATAATAATAATAATATAATAATAAATAATTAATAATAATAATAAAATAATAATAATAATAATAATAAATAATAATAAAATAATAATAATAATAATAATAAATAATAATAATAATAAATAATAATAATAATAATAATAATAATTAATATAATAATAATAAT
>NC_088370.1:21886084-21898584 GCF_034508935.2 Berghia stephanieae | reverse complement strand
AAAAAAAGTATTAAAAATGAGCATGTACATATATAGATATAGTTTTTTTCAACTATCACTATCAGTAACATGCAAAAAAAATAGCTTTGATACACCGCATATAATTTGTCTCATAAAATGTAATAAATAGGCATGGGGTAAAAGTACCCGGGTAAACTACGGATATGGTCGGTGTTAATAATAATAAATAATATAATATACTTCTATAGCGCCCATTTATCCACTGACAAGTGCTCTATGGCGCTTTACAATCTCTCAGACTAAATAAACTAGCATTCACACTAGCACGCTCACACACATACACCCGTACACCCACATACAGAAACTTCTCCGCGTCCACATACGCAAACTCTTTACATGCACATTACTACCCTAAATTAAAACAAAAAGGATATTAATTGTCGAGAAACGCTCTTCTAAATAATTCGGTTTTCAATTTCTTTTTAAAGGTTTCTAAATTTTCACTATTCTTAGAAAGGGAATTCCGCAACCTGGGCGCAGTCACTAGGAAGGATTTGTTGTGAAAAACTTTGAGGGTACCTCTGTCAAAAGAAGCATACTATTAGATCTTGGCGATCTGCAAGGTGTATAATGAGATACAAGATCATGTAAATAGGGTGGTGACAGTCCATGAAATGAGCTATAACAAAAACATAACACCTTGAATTCAATGCGCTGCTTCACCGGCAGCCAATGAAGAACTTCCAGAACAGGGGAGATAGGATCGTCATGTTTTGATAACATCACCAATCTAGCCGCCCTGTTCTGAACATTCTGCATTCTTTGAATATTGCAATTGGGACAACCAATGAGCAGAGCATTGCAGTAGTCAAGTCTACTAAGCATGAAAGAAGTGACAAGCGTTTTAGTGATTTCAGTATTAATCAAGGAACTAATACGGCCAATATTTTTAAGATGGTTGTGACAGCTTGGATAATTTTGGTGATATGATTATTCATTGACATATTGCTTATCAAAATGCACCCGAATTGCAAAGATAGGAATTATTAAGGTTGAGTGAGTTAGAAATCTTGTCCAGAAAAATCGTTCTTCAAATATCGATCGAATACAATGCCCCTCAAATTGTCAAAAATTCTCAAACTTGAGACTTCCTGAAGTCCCAGGTTTGAGAGTTTTTGACAAGATGAGGGTCATTTTACTACATCGATAATATTTGTTTTGTCTAATCATTTAAATTGTTGTCGTTTTTTAACACACAGACCATTTGGTAAATAAGACAAGAGTGGTTTTTATAAAATCATCACCATATCGGTATCAAAGGCGTTGAGAACACAGTGCAAGTGAAAGAATGGATCTCGTCGTTAGAAACGTGGCTTTGCTTTATCTACTGATGTCTTCAAATTCGGCCATGTTTGCATCGGACTGTTTAACGAGTAATCCAACACAACACGTTGAAATCATCCTTCAACACATCGAGTCATGTGATGTTCGGAGAGTTATTGAGATTAGTGATCAGAACTCTATCTCATCTCATAACGAGATTCTTCGAAATAGACTACTAAAAATCTCGATGTCATCTTACATCCCCATCCGCCATTTTGAACTCTCCACCAATACGTCAATCAGAAATGACGTCACTGATGTGATTCTTCATGACGAACTAAATTACAAAGAACGACGCTATCCTACAGCTTACTTCCTGTTCACATCACGTGCTGGAAAAGTCTTGGATGACATTGGAAATGGTTTCGTGGAATATTCTAAACACAATGGGTCTTTGTTTCCACATCGATCCAAATTTCTGATTTTCCCGACGTCTTGTTCTCAAAGATCTGAAATTGTGGGACTGTTAAAATATTGTATCTTGGACAATGTCGCTCTGATATCGTATCATTGTCACACTGAGAAAAACAACTCCTGCTCAAAGAAAACAATAGGTCCAGAAGTTGAAACCTTGATGTGGCGCAAAAATCAGAAACGGGGACTGGAGAAAATTGAAATAAAAAATATTATAAGTGCAAAAAAATGCGCTTTATTTCCGAACCTATATTTAGGTCTTAATGGAAGGGAATTTAGGGCAATGACCCTGGGCTTTCTGCCTGATGGGTCAAGGAGAGAAGAGGACAAATTTGAACTATTCTTAAACTTTACATTGCAAATGATAACGTATGTGGTAAAATATTTAAACTTTACACTCTCATTTAATAATGATTCGCCACGTCCAAGACAACGTAGATGGGAAATGATAATAGATAATCTAAAGACGAGTGATATAGATATGGCGCCTGGTCTATTTTTCTCTCTATGGGGTATACCTGATAACATTACATTTTCTTTCCCGGCCTACTTTGATCGTTACATTGGTGTATACAAGAGTGAAAGTGACCAGATAGACAAACCAACTCTAATAGTTTCCCCATTTAAAGACATAAATATGCTGTTGATTATAGGCAGTTTTCTATATTGCATTTGTGTCTACATTACTCTCTATTGGGTTCTATCCAAACAGAAAATAGAGGTAGAAGAAGAAGCTGCAATATTCAATGTCAAAAACTCAGACTCGAATCTTGAAAAAAAACAAAAACACAAATCGTGATATTCTTCCATTCATTCGACAATTTTACGTGATAGTGAATATCATCTCATCCCTGCTACAGTCTTTTATTTGGACTCAGTATTTCCCTAAGTCTAAACGAATGTCATTAAGACTAATTCTATTTCTTTTATCAATGTTATCGTTAATATATTACGCTCTGTACACGGGCATCATGACGGCTACTATTACATCATCGTCCAATAAAGTGCTTAACACATCGTGGGAAAATCTCATCATGAATGAGAAATTCCAATGCAAAGTTTTAACAGATGAAATGAACGGAAACCTTCTAAAAATGAGACGATTTGGGAAATTTCCATATCAAAATAAATACTGCCAAGAGGAATATTCTCCCAGTCCCCTCGTGAAAAGTCTTGGTAGCATTTTCGACAATCTTGAAGAAAAGAAAATTTTGATTTTAAAAAGGTCAATGTTTCAAAGTTACTTAGAACAGACCGAGGACGATTACAAATATTTCGTTGTTCCAGAAGATCTCATCAATCTCGACATGGCTTTCGGTTTTCCCGCCGACTCCGAACTCGAACCATTATTTTCCAAAACGTTTGCATTTCTTCACTCAACCTCTCAAATTCCAGATTTTCCGATATTGAATTCAGAACGAAGGAAAAATGTGGGAAAGAAAATCGCGACAAAGAGAAAACGCGGATATCAACGGTTGAAAAAAAACCGTATTGTTCTCGCTGATTTAAAATGGCTTGGTGTTTTGATAGCCGCTATGACGTCACTATCGTGTGCTGTGCTGGTGGTGGAGCTCATTGTTAAAAAATGGATTTTTGACGTCGTCCATACGACAAAACAAAGTTGAGTCAAGATAAAGATTTTAAAACCGGAGAATTATTCTTTCTTGTTCAGGGCCATCCAAATTCATCGCATCTTTGACATGGAACGAATAGACACAAAATATGTAGGCAAATATTATAATTGTTTTTATATATAGATCTACATAGAAAGAGAGCAAAGTTGACTCACAATATGTTTTAAATGTATTTTGTGCCACTTATGATACACTGCATAACCACTGATTATGGATTAGAAGGCCGAGGTTCGAAATCTCTGGGACTCTGGGGACTTTTCTTGAGCATCACATTTTTAAACGGCTTTGTCGTATATTGACATTCACAATGGATGGGAAATGAACTTTGTGGGGAATTCACATTGGATGGGAAATGAAGGTGGTGGGGGATCACATTGCATGGGAAATGAACCTGGTGTGGAATTCACATTGGATAGGAAATGAACTTTGTGGGGAATTCACATTGGATGGGAAATGAAGGTGGTGGGGGATTCACATTAGATGGGAAATGAACGCGGTGGGGAATTCACATTGGATGAGAAATGAAGGTGGTGGGGGATTCACATTAGATGGGAAATGAACGCGGTGGGGAATTCACATTGGATGGGTGTTTAATACAGTAAATTAAGAAATTAAGAGCAGGCACCGGTGTAAGATAAAGAAACTGAACAAGTGCGTATGAAATGTGCCAGAAAAGAAAGAGAGAAAAATACAAGAAATTAAAACATCCCAAAAATCAGTTCGATCTACAGCCGAGGTAGACTGATTTTTTGGGGATTTTTTTACTTGTTTTTTTTTTTCTTGCTTTGTCTGGCACCTTTCATACACACTTGTTCAGTTCTTTATCCTTTGTTTAACACATGTAGGTTTTCAGTGACAGAAAGTTGTTTCAGAACATATTTTGAATTGTTATTTCCTTCATCTATGATAATGTATGTCCCGATAGATCATCCACTTCACACTCAAAGGGTTGGTGTCGAGATTTTTAAAAATTTTAACCGCTCATGTCCACCCAGCAGTGATTTGGTAGCTGGATCTGTTAGATATGGCGGAGAGCACTTTGCGATAGACTAGCGTCCTACCCAAAGGATAGCAAACAATTGCTATTGTCAAGATTCACGCTATAGAAAACGGGATAAACTCGGCTCCGATAGCCTAATGGCTCTGAAGGACTAAAAAAAAAAATTAAATGAATATTTATATAAAACTGTGAATGATACAATACAAGTTATATGAGATTTTGTAAATATTGACTTTTGTAAATGGTATTTAAAGGATAATTCCTATATTCAGCTTTTAATAAGATTTTCCATGCTCAATGCGCCTCTAAATGTTTCATTTATTCCCCCAACAGTCAATATGGAGCCACGTCTCCAGTTCAAACAGTACTAGTCACATGTTAGGTGATCTTTTTGTATTAAAATCTTACAATATCCGACACTGCCTATAGCCATGTACTCATCCATACCCGAGTCGAATGGAGTAATGTGTGACCACGATCATATATTTAAAGATACTATTTTTATTTCCAAATTACAATGTGGATGTCCTATTTAGATATCAATGAGATCATTTACCTTTATTATAAAAAAAGACAAGTTTTGATTGAATCACTTCAATAACAGCAACAACTGCAACAGCAACAACAACAACAACAACAACAACAGCAACAACAACAACAACAACGATTACTACTACAACTACTACTACTACTACTACTACTACTACTACTACTACTACTACTACTACTACTACTACTACTACTACTATTACTACTACTACTATTACTACTACTACTACTACTACTACTACTACTACTACTACTACTACTACTACTACTACTACTACTACTACTACCACTACTAGTTTAGTGGAAATTTTAAAAAGTCCTTCAAATTCATTTGGCCCATGGAATCGGAGTTTATTCCGGTTTCTGTAGCGTGAAAAGGACAATAGCAAATGCTTGCTAAGCTTTGGATAGGGCGCGAGTCTATCGCAAAGTACTTTCCACCAAATCTAACAGACTCAGCTGCCCATTCACTGCTGTGTGCACAGGGGTCAGAAAAATCTCAACTGCACCCGGGATCGTTTTTGGCCCTTTTGCATGTGAAGCGAGTGCTCTCCTAACTGAACTATCGGGAGCCCCTTAGTGGATATAGTGCATTATAAAAACTCAGGTTTTATCAATAATCTGGCAGATAACCTCAACCTGCTATGGTGCTGAGGCAGACTGGGGTCTGAGCGTAGACATCGTCATGTTAGCCTGACACTGGAACCGTGGCCTTCGTTAAGTTATGGTCTGACACTGACCGTGACCTTCGTAAAGTTATGGCCTGATACTGACCAAAAAATGACGTCAAAATGCCAGTCTTTTGCCACAAAAGAAAACAAATAGTGAGTTGTATTCAATAGTTCACCGAATGAAATAACTTGTTTCCATGAGCACTATTAAGGACAACTCATTCCGCGGTGCAAAAACCAAATAATGACGTCAAACTTCCAGTCCTTTTGGATTTCAATGTCAGGCTATAACATAACGATGGCTACGCCAGAACCCACTAAGACTTGCAGTTTGACGTCATTTTTTAGGTTTGTGCAGCGTCTGGCGAGTTGCCGTAAATAGAGCTCAAGGAAACAAGTGCTCTCATTGGTTGAACGATTGAAAACAACTCACGATTTGTTTTCTTTTGTGACCAAAGACTTGTCTTTTGACGTAATCTTTTGGTCAGTGTCAGGCTTTAAGTTAACGATGGCTACGGTCTGAACAGGAATTTTTGAAAACGATATTATGATCAGAAATTTACAATTTAATAGATATAACGACATTGACGTCATTCAGATCTTTGTTATTGTTTTTAGCCAGACATTACTATGAGTAGTTCTCACCAAACTGTATCACTCAGACTATACCGGACAAGGTTAGTCACAGTTTTGTGTGGTGGTACCTTTTATCCGGATGACGAAATGTGAGTAAATTACATAAGCGCATAGCATGAATGCCCAGGAAACGTTATTCACAAAACTATCGTAACGATGGAAAAAAAAACACGAATCAACTCACTCAATCCTAGAGATTTTTGGTACATTTAAAAATTGGAAAAAAAGTATTGAAAATGAGCATGTACATATATAGATATAGTTTTTTTCAACTATCACTATCAGTAACATGCAAAAAAAAAATTAGCTTTGATACACCGCATATAATTTGTCTCATAAAATGTAATAAATAGGCATGGGGTAAAAGTACCCGGGTAAACTACGGATATGGTTGGTGTTAATAATAATAAATAATATAGTATACTTCTATAGCACTCATTTATCCACTGACAAGTGCTCTATGGCGCTTTACAATCTCTCAGACTAAATAAACTAGCATTCACACTAGCACGCTCACACACATACACCCGTACCCCCACATACAGAAACTTCTCCTCGTCCACATACGCAAACTCTTTACATGCACATTACTACCCTAAATTAAAACAAAAAGGATATATATTGTCGAGAAACGCTCTTCTAAATAATTCGGTTTTCAATTTCTTTTTAAAGGTTTCTAAATTTTCACTATTCTTAGAAAGGGAATTCCGCAACCTGGGCGCAGTCACTAGGAAGGATTTGTTGTGAAACACTTTGAGGGTACCTCTGTCAAAAGAAGCATACTATTAGATCTTGGCGATCTGCAAGGTGTATAATGAGATACAAGATCATTTAAATAGGGTGGTGACAGGCCATGAAATGAGCTATAACAAAAACATAACACCTTGAACTCAATGCGCTGCTTCACCGGCAGCAAATGAAGAACTTCCAGAACAGGGGAGATAGGATCGTCATGTTTTGATAACATCACCAATCTAGCCGCCCTGTTCTGAACATTCTGCATTCTTTGAATATTGCAATTGGGACAACCAATGAGCAGAGCATTGCAGTAGTCAAGTCTACTAAGAATGAAAGAAGTGAAAAGCGTTTTAGTGATTTCAGTATTAATCAAGGACCTAATACGGCCAATATTTTTAAGATGGTTGTGACAGCTTGGATAATTTTGGTGATATGATTATTCATTGACATATTGCTATCAAAATGCACCCGAATTGCGAAGATAGGAATTATTAAGGTTGAGTGAGTTAGAAATCTTGTCCAGAAAAATCGTTCTTCAAATATCGATCGAATACAATGCCCCTCAAATTGTCAAAAATTCTCAAACTTGAGACTTCCTGAAGTCCCAGGTTTGAGAGTTTTGACAAGATGAGGGTCATTTTAATACATCGATAATATTTGTTTTGTCTAATCATTTAAATTGTTGTCGTTTTTTAACACACAGACCATTTGGTAAATAAGACAAGAGTTGCTTCTATAAAATCATCACCATATCGGTATCAAAGGCGTTGAGAACTCAGTGCAAGTGAAAGAATGGATCTCGTCGTTAGAAACGTGGCTTTGCTTTATCTACTGATGTCTTCAAATTCGGCCATGTTTGCATCGGACTGTTTAACGAGTAAATCAACACAACACGGTGAAATCATCCTTCAACACATCGAGTCATGTGATGTTCGGAGAGTTATTGAGATTAGTGATCAGAACTCTATCTCATCTCATAACGAGATTCTTCGAAATAGACTACTAAAAATCTCGATGTCATCTTACATCCCCATCCGCCATTTTGAACTCTCCACCAATACGTCAATCAGAAATGACGTCACTAATGTGATTCTTCATGACGAACTAAATTACAAAGAACGACGCTATCCTACAGCTTACTTCCTGTTCACATCACGTGCTGGAAAAGTCTTGGATGACATTGGAAACGGTTTCGTGGAATATTCTAAACACAATGAGTCTTTGTTTCCACATCGATCCAAATTTCTGATTTTCCCGACGTCTTGTTCTCAAAGATCTGAAATTGTGGGACTGTTGAAATATTGTATCTTGGACAATGTCGCTCTGATATCGTATCATTGTCACACTGAGAAAAACAACTCCTGCTCAAAGAAAACAATAAGTCCAGAAGTTGAAACCTTGATGTGGCGCAAAAATCGGAAACGGGGACTGGAGAAAATTGAAATAAAAAATATTATAAGTGCAAAAAAATGCTCTTTATTTCCGAACCTATATTTAGGTCTTAATGGAAGGGAATTTAGGGCAATGACCCAGGGCTTTCTGCCTGATGGGTCAAGGAGAGAAGAGGACAAATTTGAACTATTCTTAAACTTTACATTGCAAATGATAACGTATGTGGTAAAATATTTAAACTTTACATTCTCATTTAATAATGATTCGCCACGTCCAAGACAACGTAGATGGGAAATGATAATAGATAATCTAAAGACGAGTGATATAGATATAGCGCCTGGTCTATTTTTCTCTCTATGGGGTATACCTGATAACATTACATTTTCTTTCCCGGCCTACTTTGATCGTTACATTGGCGTATACAAGAGTGAAAGTGACCAGATGGACAAAGCAACTCTAATAGTTTTCCCATTTAAAGGCATAAATATGCTGTTGATCATAGGCAGTTTTCTATATTGCATTTGTGTCTACATTACTCTCTATTGGGTTCTATCCAAACAGCAAATAGAGGTAGAAGAAGCAGCTGCAATATTCAATGTCAAAAAGTCAGACTCGAATCTTGAAAAAAACAAAAACACAAATCGTGATATTCTTCCATTCATTCGACAATTTTACGTGATAGTGAATATCATCTCATCCCTGCTTCAGTCTTTTATTTGGACTCAGTATTTCCCTAAGTCTAAACGAATGTCATTAAGACTAATTCTATTTCTTTTATCAATGTTATCGTTAATATATTACGCTCTGTACACGGGCATCATGACGGCTACTATTACATCATCGTCCAATAAAGTGCTTAACACATCGTGGGAAAATCTCATCATGAATGAGAAATTCCAATGCAAAGTTTTAACAGATGAAATGAACGGAAACCTTCTAAAAATGAGACGATTTGGGAAATTTCCATATCAAAATAAATACTGCCAAGAGGAATATTCTCCCAGTCCCCTCGTGAAAAGTCTTGGTAGCATTTTTGACAATCTTGAAGAAAAGAAAATTTTGATTTTAAAAAGGTCAATGTTTCAAAGTTACTTAGAACAGACCGAGGACGATTACAAATATTTCGTTGTTCCAGAAGAACTCATCAATCTCGACATGGCTTTCGGTTTTCCCGCCGACTCCGAACTCGAGCCATTATTTTCCAAAACGTTTGTATTTCTTCACTCAACCTCTCAAATTCCAGATTTTCCGATATTGAATTCAGAACGAAGGAAAAATGTTGGAAAGAAAATCGCGACAAAGAGAAAACGAGGATATCAACGGTTGAAAAAAAACCGTATTGTTCTCGCTGATTTAAAATGGCTTGGCGTTTTGATAGCCGCTATGACGTCACTATCGTGTGCTGTGCTGGTGGTGGAGCTCATTGTTAAAAAATGGATTTTTGACGTCGTCCATACGACAAAACAAAGTTGAGTCAAGATAAAGATTTTAAAACCGGAGAATTATTCTTTCTTTTTCAGGGCCATCCACATTCATCGCATCTTTGACATGGAACGAATAGACACAAAATATGTAGACAAATATTATAATTGTTTTTATATATAGATCTACATAGAAAGAGAGCAAAGTTGACTCACAATATGTTTTAAATGTATTTTGTGCCACTTATGATACACTGCATAACCACTGATTATGGATTAGAAGGCCGAGGTTCGAAATCTCTGGGACTCTGGGGACTTTACTTGAGCATCACATTTTTAAACGGCTTTGTCGTATATTGACATTCACAATGGATGGGAAATGAACTTTGTGGGGAATTCACATTGGATGGGAAATGAAGGTGGTGGGGAATTCACATTTGATAGGAAATGAACGTGGTGGGGAATTCACATTGGATGAGAAATGAACCTGGTGTGGAATTCACATTGGATAGGAAATGAAGGCGGTAGGGAATTCACATTGGATGGGTGTTTAATACAGTAAATTAAGAAATTAAGAGCAGACACCGGTGTAAGATAAAGAAACTGAACAAGTGTGTATGAAATGTGCCAGAAAATAAAGAGAGAAAAATACAAGAAAATAAAACATCCCAAAAAATCAGTTCGATCTACAGTCGAGGCAGACTGATTTTTTGTGAATTTTTTACTTGTTTTTTTTTTTCTTGCTTTGTCTGGCACCTTTCATACACACTTGTTCAGTTCTTTATCCTTTGTTTAACACATGTAGGTTTTCAGTGACAGAAAGTTGTTTCTTAACTTATTTTGAAGTGGCATTTTCTTCATCTATGATAGATCAGTTGGTAGAGCACTCGCCTCACACGCAAAGGAGTGCTGCCGAGATTTGTTTTTTCGTCTGACCGCTCCTGTCTACTCAGCAGTGATTTGGTAGCTGGGTCCGCCGTTAGACATGGCGGAATGTACTTTGCATTAGACTGGCGTCCTACCCAAAGGATAGCAAGCAAGTGTTATTGTCAAGATTCACGCTATATAAATAGAGAAAAAGTCCGGCGCCGTGTGCTCTATAGCTCTGATGGACTAAAAAAAATAATTAAATGGATAAAAACGTTTATATAAAACTGTCTATTAATGATACAATACAGGTTGTATGAGATGATTAAATTATTCACTATCATATCAGGCATTTAAAGGATAATTCGTATATCAGCCTTTAATAAGATTTACCATACTCAATACACTTCAAAATGTTTGATTTATTCCCCCAGCAGTCAACGTGGAACCACGTTTCTAGTTCATACAGTACGAGTCGCGTGTTAGGTAACCTTTTTGTATTAAAATCTTACAATTTCGGACACTGCCTATAGCCATGTACTCATCCACACCCGAGTCGAATGGAGTAATGTGTGAGCACATTTATTATATCTTTAAAGATACTATTTTTATTTCCAAATTACAATGTGTATGTCTAAAGTTGAGATCAATGAGACCATTTATCTTTATTGTCCAATAAAGACAATTTCTGATTGTAATACTACAACAACAGCAGCAACAACAGCAGCCGCATCAACAACAAAAAGTACTACAACTACTACTACTACTACTACTACTACTACTACTACTACTACTACTACTACTACTACTACTACTACTACTACTGCTGCTGCTCCCACAACAACAACTACAACACAACACTAACAACAACAACACTAACTACTACTACTACTACTACTACTACTACTACTACTACTACTACTACTACTACTACTACTACTACCACTACTACTACTACTACACTACTATACAAACACTACTACTACTACTATACTACTACTAACTACTACTACTACTACTACTACTACTACTACTACTACTACTACTACTACTACTACACTACTACTATACTATACTACTACTACTACTACTATTACACTATACTCTACACTACTTATATACACTACTACTTACTATAACACTACCACTACTCTATTACTAATTCTACTACTATCTATTACTTTTCTGCTAACTACTACTATCTACTACTACTTTACTACTACTTACTACTACTACACACTACTACTAACAATACTACTACTACTACTACTACTACTACCTACTACTATACTACTACTACTACTACTACTACTACAACAACAACAACAACATACAACAACAACAACAACTACTACTACTACTACTACTACTACTATCTACTCTACTACCACTGACTGCTGTGCCTACTACTCTACTGCTATAATCAAACACAACTACACTACTACTACTACTACTACTACTACTACTACTACTACTACTACTACTCTACTAACTACTACTGTGCGCTCTACACTAAACTACAACTACAACGACTACTACTACTACTACTACTACTACTACTACACTAACTACTACTACATACTAACTACTACTACTACTACTACTACTACTACTACTACTACTACTACTAAACGACTACTACTACTACTACTATACTTACTACTACTACTACATCACCAACGCACTACATCTACTACTACTACTACTACTACTACTACTACTACTACTACACTACTACTACTACTACTACTACTACTACTACTACTACTACTACTACTACTACTACTAATATATCTACTACTAATCCTACTACTCCTACTACTTGTACTATTTC
>NC_088370.1:21866084-21883584 GCF_034508935.2 Berghia stephanieae | reverse complement strand
GTCCTGAGAAAAGGCTGTTTACTCATATTCTCTCACCGTACTCAGATGTAAAATGAGTATCTGGCCAGTCTCTGTCGGGAAAAAATGCTTTATCACTTAACTTGAATACAATAACTTTCATTTACAAAAGTTGTCAGGTCAGGTTTAAAATCCATGGGAGATAACTGAGACAATAATAAGTGCAGATAGATTTTGTTTTATTATATCGAGTTACTTCCCATTATATACCAAACATCATCTGATCTTCCTTTCAGTCAACCCTGGGTTTTATATATCGGGTAATATAATACCCACTAAACGTGCTCTAAGTGCTTTACGAGGGGTCTCAATCCAAAAGCAATGTTTAAGGACACTCGGCCTTCCACATATTAAGATCTCAGCTTAACTTGATTCGGTACATCAAAGACTTGATCTCTTTCAAACAGCTCGAACTTTGTTGTATTATGGGGGAGTGTGTGTGTGTGTGTGTGTGTGTGTGTGTGTGTGTGTGTGGAGGGGGGGGGGTCTAATTATGAAGGAAATCCTTCAAAGATTGATTTTAAAATGTTGATGGAAAACGATATTTTATTATATTAAAAATTATATTATTGAAGTAACTTCTGAAATTAGACTATAAAGGCACGAAAAACACGATCGAAAAAGGTGTTGGTAGTCATAAAATTGTGAGAAACTGAAAGTTATTTTGCTATTAATTTTCTCAATGTATCCTTTTTCTAGGGGTATGGGATACTGTGTCAAACATTTCTCAGAATCTATTCAATGAAATTGTCTGAAACTTTCCACAGTTATCACAGAGATAATGTATTATGTTGCCATAGAGAGTTTTGTTTTTGGTAAGGTATGTGCATTTTTAATAATAATCCAAATTATACATTTTTCATATCAATATGATTCACAACTTTTTAATGTTACTATAAAAATCCCATAGGCTATAGCTGTAAAATCTCTTCATGGTGACACAAAATGCTACAATGTTGATAAGAGGGAAGAATATGAAGATTATTCCTTCATTAGTTTTGTGGAAAGTTTGCCACAAGATTGTTATATTTTTTTTTATTTCAGACCCCCAAATCAGGTATCAACCCAGATAATGTATACTTTCCACCAAAAATGTTTTTGTTTTTTTAACCTATAATGACGATTCGGAATGATTGAAACCGCCCAATATAGGTATTTAATCTTGTTTTTTTTTTTGTTTTTTGCTGTTTTTTTTTTTTAATATAGAAAAGAACCAACAAGCCCGTTAAGAATTGTAAATAACTAAGGGGAATAATAAATTTGGGAATCATCTGCATAAAACGGATAACTCAGATTGAATCCAGATATCACATTAGAAAGGAGCTGCATATATAAAGTAAAAAAGGCAGGGCCAAGAACAGAGCCTTTTGGCACTCCAACGTTTTGTAAAACTTGCTCTGACTGAACACCATTTACCCCGACTGTCTGCCATCGATCCTGCAAATATGAAGTAAACCATTTAAGGGAAATTCCTTTTACGCCGAACGTATTTTCTAGTCTTTTTAACAAACTGCCATGGTCAATGGTGTCAAAGGCAGCTGAAAGATCTAAAGGGCATAACACATTGATATTGTTAGCATCGGCATTACATAAGAAGTCATTAGAAATTTTAAGAAACGCCGTTTCAATACTGTGTTGTTGACTGGAAAGGTTGTTCCAAACTGTTATTCTTAAGGTGAGATGATAATTGTATCAAACTACCTTCTCGAAAAGTTTTGACAAGAAAGGTAAATTTGATTCAGGACGATGATAATTGTTTAATGCATTGTGGTCCAGTGATGGTTTCTTCAGAAATGGTTTGACGAGAGTACTTTTAAAACACGAAGGAACTACACCAGTCAGTAGGGATGTATTGATGCAATAGATGGCAATAGTGTATCGATGGAGCTGGCCAAAAGCTGTGCTGGGAAGGAATCAAGGCCGCATGAGGGTTTTTGTGATCAACCCTTTTATGAAACTGAATGAAACTGGGTTAAATTTGTCTAAAGGAGTACCACAGAATTTATCTGTATCTAAAGATGTTTCATGCTGATCTAGTTCTGATCGAATGTTATGGATTTTGTCTTGAAAAAAGTTGACAAAATAATTTGTTTGGCAAGTCGCTTTCGTTGTTGTAGATGGTAATGAAGTACATCTTCCACGTCCAAGTAGATCATTGGAGATGCCAAATAATCATTTGCAAGATGTGGTTGGAAGTTTCGAATTTTGAAAGAAAATACGAGGTCTTTGCCTTTTTTATCTCTTCTTCTGAATCTTCCGTTAATGTCCACCTTCACTCATGAAGATTTTGACATGAACAATAACATTAAGGTGGAAATTCAGCAGTGATCTAGAAGCTCTGTACATAGATCTAAAGTGGGTGCAGATGGAACTTCCTGCGGTAAATTGTTCCAATTTGTGATGGTTCTAGGGTAAAATTAGAATTTTCTGAGGTCTTTGGTGGATGTCAGGGGGATGAAATTGTCCATTTGGGAAGTCCTGGATGTTCGTGTCGATGTTTGGAGATCAGGATTTGAAAACGCCACCAGGTTGTTCTTTATCTTATACATCATGGTCAGGTGTGCTATTTTCCTCCTAATTGGAGTGACTTCCATTCAAGTTGATCAATCATACTGCTCACATGTGATGTTTTCTCATAGTTTCCCGTAACAAACCGAGAAGCTTTTCTATGTATTGCCTCCAGTTTATCAACAAGGTGTTTTTTGTGTTGGTCCCAAACAATGCATGAGTATTCAATTTGTGGCCGAACTAATGACTTGTAAGCTAATGATTTTAGGTTTGTTGATTTAATATTTAAATTTCTTTGGAGGAAACTCAGGGTCCTATATGCTTTTTTTTTTTTTTGGTGATGTTGTCGATGTGCTCGTCCCATTTTAAGTCTGATTTTATTATTGTTATTCCTAACTATTTGGCTGATGTGGTTGTGTAGCTTATAATTGCATATGATTGGACATTTCTTTCTGGAGGTGGAATTGACATTGTATTTCCCATGCGGTGCCTCTGTTCCCAAGCTTCTCACGGTCGTGTTGCAGATGCGCTCCATCTTCTTGTGATTTTAAAAAATCAAGATTGCAATAGTGCCATCTGCAAAAAGGCGAAGTTTAGATTCAAGAGCATCTGCCAGTTTGTTAATATATTTATATATATATATATAATATATATATATATATATATATATATATATATATATATATATAAAAGAAAGAAAGCGGGACCAATGATGAGCCTTGAGGAACACCAAATTCAACTGGGATAAAATTGGATGATTCAGCGTCAATAATCACTGATTGGGTACGGTTTTTCAGGAAGTTGTCAATCTATCTGTTGATTTTTCCAAGTATCCCATATTGTCGAAGCATATAGCATAATATGTTGCGATCAACTTTGTCAAAGACCTGGAGAAGTCCTTTATAAGTACATCAGAGAGAGACATTTTATTGTTGTCTTCCAGGCGCGAAATGTGTTCTTGTGTAATTCCCGATGGATGGAAAGACCTGATGCTTTCAGTAGTCCATCTGCTCTCCGACACTTCGGTTTAGCTTCTTTAACGTCCAACAGTACCTATGTCACGGATCATACTTCTCGTTGGTGACATTCCTTGTTTGGAATGGTGCATGTTTGTCAAGCGTTTCGATGAGACAACTATTCCACTGGTCTGGATAAATCATTGAATTTTGATGAGTGAGTATTGTTTCTAAATCGCCTCTGAAATTGTCCAAATGAATACCTTTGATGTTTCTGGGTGATGTGGTGATGATTTCTTGGCATGGTTTTGAAACGTCGAGATTGAAAGAAATTAGGGAGTGGTCCGAAAAAGGGAGGTAATTTACGATGGCGTTGATTTTTTGGGACTCTGAATTTTCCACAATTACCCAGCAGGGTGGGTTGGCGCTGTTACGATCTGGCACATGTTGTTCTCCGATAGTGACTCACACAATCTAGCGGTGTCTGTGATGATGTCGAAATGAAAACTCGCCGAGTATGATTGAATGGCCAGGATGCGCGTGTTGCAATGTTAACATCTATTTGATGTATTTCCTAACATCGGGTAATTTCATTTTGTTTTCCTTGTTTGCTGGCGGTCGGTAGATGCAGTTGATGTTGTATCTTGCATTATGGAGGGATAGTCTTAGATCAATGGCCTCCATTATTTTGCAGTGCATTTCGAGGATTTCCACATGTTTAGATATAATCTTGTTTTATAAAATACGCTAATGCCACGCCGATCTTTCCTTGGAAATGATCTAAATTGGTACCCAGGGAGTGTCATTGCCTTTGCAAATGGGTTGTCTATAAATAGTAATGTCAAAGTTCTTCTCAGTTAAGAAATCATTTGGTTTTTCCGTTTTAGTAGGATAGGTCTGTGCATTCAAAATTCCAATTACGATGTTATTGTTATCGACCGTGTTATTATTATTATTATTTTTATTATTATTATTTTTTTTTTGCGGTCAATACTGGTACAATGTTGGTGGTGGACGGGGGTATGGGTGGAAAGGGGGGGGGGGGGGGGGGATGGACAACGAGTAATCATATATGGAATGTTATGTTCTTTCAGTCTGCTCACCCCCTACGAGGCCTGATCTTAATAATATTGTGATAAAAGTGTTCAACAATGTGTTGGTAAAATATCGTTTGAAAACCAAGGTGAATAGTATTTGCAAAATAAATGTTTGTAAAAAATGGCTGTATATTAAAAAAAATACCTTTGATAATTAATGATTTCCGTTATGTCTATATACCGAGTTGTTAAAAATGTCCTTTGTTGAAATTATGTTTTGAAAATCATATGCATATACACACTGAAAATTCACAAATACGTCTGGATACAAATGTCCAGAGTGAAATTATGAATTTCACAATAACACCAGAAAATAGCAGAGCGCAGGACGAGACGTCTGCCGGTCAGGGAGTGTGTACAATATAATTTTAATATAATAATATATTACGTGGACGTACAGGAGAATACTGAAAATACCTTGGACAGCAAGAAAAACAAACATCGAAGTCCTCGACCTAATGGGCCAAAAACAAAAAGAACTTCTTTTGACTGTGAAGCACAAAAAGCTGTCATATTTTGGACATATGCGAAGACATGATAGTCTCGAAAAAAGGATAATGGAGGGAAGAATTGAAGGAAAGAGAGGCAGAGGAAGACAAAGGAAATCCTGGACAGATGGCATCAAGGAAGCTACAGGACGGCGCATGGCAGACTGTAACGAGGCTGCAATGGACCGTGAAGGATGGAAAGCCATGACATCCGACCTCTGGAAAGAGACGGAACCCGGGTGAGGTGAGGTGAGATATAATAATATCAAACGCCTTCTGAACATCTATATTCTGTGTCAAAATTATTTTTTTTAAAATTGATTTATATAGCGCAATATCCACTAAATGTGCTCAAAGCGCTTTACAAGGGTCCCTGGTAAACAGCAACATTTAACATGTAGGACGGGACATGCCGCCTGTTAGGCGATATTACAATTTTTCGGACAAAGACAACGCCGTTAACGGCCAGGTACTCATGTTACACCTTTCACTGGTGTGGAGAATGTGAGTAAAGAGCCTTTTCCAAGGACTCAACTATGCTCCGAGCGCGATGCTCGAACACAGGACCTTCCGATACGAAAGCGAGTGTCATACCACAAGACCACATCACGCACATGTTACTGTATGACGATCTTAAGTCTAAATGGGAATATAGCTTGAGACGACCATTTGTTTATTTTCAAACGTGTTGCTAGGCTAGCTTGGGTTGACAACCCCTCTCGGTCGTCCAATGAATACTACTCACCATGGTTATATAAACCCAAGACAGGCGCAAATCGTCACTTGCTATTCTTGATCGCACAATGCAGGGTTACAAACATATACACATCCTCTCCACCCCCCCTCTCTCTCTCTCTCTCTCTCTCTCTCTCTCGCCCTCTCTCATTCTTTCTCTCTCTTCCACCCTCTCTCTCTCTCTCTCTCTCTCTCTCTCTCTCATTCTTTCTCTCTCTCTTCCACCCCCCCCCTCTCTCTCTCTCTCCTTATCTCGCGCCTCTTCTTGCATCCACACTCGACGCCCTTTCCTCACATTAACTTTATTTCCACATTTGACAAAATGTGATATTTTGTAAATTTACATATTTGTGTTTGTGTTTACTGTCTCCTGACGAAGGCCAAGGGCCGAAACGTTGTTTGTTTTGTGTTGTTCCCTTATATATGAGTCACATCTACTCACTTTATTTTTTTTCTCTCCATTTTATTGGCTCATTTAGGCACCTCTAACTAGGGTTGTAAAACTTTCGGGGCCTGAAAATAGCAAGGCTAAGTGCAGGATACTGTTTGTTAAGGCCGTAAACGGGTGACCCCCAAAAAAAGAAAAAATAGATAGTTAAAATAATAGAACAGAAAAGGCCGATTTGTTCATTTGTATCGGTGTCAGCGTGTACAGACAAGTGTGTATGATCTTCTTGATCTGTGTCCAAATAAAGTATAACACGGAGAAGGCCAAAACTATGTTTATGTTATAAAATATCCAATGCTTGTCGATTGTATTGCCTTGTTCAGAAACAAATTATAAATAGACGTAGATATGTATAAAAGAGTGTGATAATACTTGGGCGCCTTAAAACGCGTTCGGTCAAATCTTTATCCAGACACGCGTCATTAAGTGTGATATGAAAGAACTCGCCTGGAGGAAGATGATGCATAATTTAACTGAGGTGCATGGAGATGAGGCATTCATTATGGCAACCCTGCAGAATGCAGGATCAGTTCAAGAAGAAGAAAGAAGTCCAATTAAGTCCAAAAGCAATTTTACCCAACGACACGACATGCGATTTTAACATTTTATCGTAGTTAAACGCTTGGCTTTACTCACTTATTAACCTTTAACCTCGCGTGACCTTTGACCCCTTCAACAACACTTATTCGGAATTGAACGGCTGAAACTACTATCATAATCAATAGTTTCGTTTAGTTGAGAAAAGAAAACAATCCTCACAGACAAGAAATTACTCACAGACATGAAATTACAAATAAAAGGAAAAAAAAAGGAGGTAATTGGCCAAGGTATATCCAATGTGTACGAAGATTTGATCTGTCTTGTAATTCAAGGTAATTGTCAATTTCACATTCATTAAGAATGGTTTAATCATTGGTAAGCACGCCAGCGTTTTGTCTTTCAATATATTTATTCACCCTTCGAACTTGCTCCTCTGCCTCTGCTTTTCTTTTACTTTTGGCCACTCACTTTGTAGTCTGCTGTTTTGATCCAACTCGAATCGCATTCTAATAATAAGTTTCTACACACTACTCACTAGTTCTGGAATATTGGAATCCTATTAATTTCCAATAAGCCTTATAAAATAAATGAATACTTTAATTATATTTGGAGATTGTCTTATTTTCATTTTCAACTGTGAGTGACTCAGATTCAAGAGTATTCGTGGATCTCTCACACTGTGAGCACTGTGAGTCACAGTCACAGACTTTAGTAAGTAGGATTGCAGTATCAATCATTCATTGGAATGACTTCGTTAAGTAATACTTCTTCTCAGTTGATATGTTTTCGTATGATATATATGATGGCGAAATAAATAATAATCAGCAATTCACGTCTGCATCAGATTGTAATTGTAAGAATGTGTTTTCCTTCATAATCAGAAACCGAATTTAGAATTAAAATGTAGAAAAGTCTGTAAATAACCTTGTAATTTGTCTAGAGTGGATTTTCATGATGGAGATCTTTGGGTTAAAGAGTCCTCATATAAAAAATCTGTCTGCATGAATTTGAAATGGGGTTAATGGTCTATAACGTGAACTTTTATCTAAACTTGAGCCTCTATATAGTGCAATATTCAATAAATGTGCTCAAAGGGCTTTTCAATGGTCCTTAGTCAACAGTAACACTTAATATGTAGGACGAGACATGTTAGGCAATATTTATTACAATTTTTCCAACTGAGACAACACTGTTTAATCTACCAGGTGTACATTTTACACCTGAGTACGGTGAGAGAAATAGAGTTAAGACCATTTTCCAAGGACTCAACTATGCACCAGTCAGAGCAGAATCCACACCCAGGATCTTCCAATCCAAAGGCGAGTGTCATACAACTAGACCGCATAGCTGCACATCTGGATTGTTATTTACATTTTCTCTCTTATTAACACATCTTGTGCGAACTAGAATATTGTTCAACTTTCTGAGGTAGGATAAGATTTTACTGTTGTACCTGAATCCAGATCTCATTTTATTTTGTCTTAAAGATCAGCAACAGATAAAGTCTGATTGACATTGCTGTTGTAGGGAACATATTTATTTTGTGTTCTGTTTTTTTTTGTTGTTGTTGTCTGTACGGCACTGTGAGTTCATTCTTTGCAGTGTGTTATTTCTTCTTGTGTGTGTTTGTGCCGTCATGTCAGCTATAGAAACCTCTGTCAATTATCATACTGTCTGTTTCTGCACAGACTACTCTAGAAAATAAATATGTTGTGTTAACTTCGTTTGGTTTAAGTTTAATCTTAACACGATGATTCATGTTATTGTCAGTAGATTCAGCGGCATAGCCTGGTCATTTAGGAGCATGGGGCTGAATTTGAGATGGGTTGTCGCACATATATATATATATATATATATATATATATATATATATATATATATATATATATATATATAAGAGAGAGAGAGAGAGAGAGAGAGAGAGAGAGAGAGAGAGAGAGAATTTGATGCACTCAATTATTTTACCAAAATTTGTATGTTCTTTGTAACTTGTTCATCATGCCTGGCTAAGGATAAGCGATAGCCACTGTCAATCTGTGCACCTATGTGAAGAGTACCAACGGTTTTCAATCTAGTGGTGATATTTAAATGTAAGTTAGACTTCTGATGGTTCAATGCTCTCTGTGTTAAATTTTTCAAACAGGTAAATCCACTTCTTGTCCAAGACAATTCTGTATTGCTGTTATCGCCAAACAAAATACAATTAAAAGAAAATAAACTCTTATTTTCTATTCTCACCGATAGCCAAGGAAAAAGACTAAACCAATCTTTATCAAATTAAATGACCAATTCTGTTTCCCGTCTTTAATAGTGAGTACAAAATCGTTTGGTTGATGGGGACCGAGACTTTTAATCAAAAGTTTATTCTCCCTATTCAAAGAACTGGTATTGATAGTGAACAGGTAATCAACGTGATTCATCACACTTAATAGCAATTAATTAAAATTTAAAAAACAAACACTGCACACATCAGATTAACACACTCAAGTTAAAAGGGGCAATGGGGAATTCAATATCACATGCCTGACACGCCTCGAAAGGGGATGGGTAACAGGTACAACACGATTGCCATCAATGGAACAATTAGGTCATTGTGTGTGGCTGCGAGTAAGAAAGCCACAATGACTCAGTTCAACGTCAAGATGCCTCTTGATGCCCACAGTCATAGCACACGGCAAGCGTGAAATGCATCGCCTGGTTGTAACCGTGGGAATATGGCTGGAAGCTTTCTCAACCTTTAAAGCCACACGCTGTACTGATTGGTCAGTGGCACGAGTATGACTCGAGCTGTAGTAAATTCAAAGCTGTGTGATTGGTTCAAGTTTTGAGGCTCTGTAAGGGTTTTTTAAACACCAGGTCAACAATGAATTTCATTGTTTGTGAAACAGAAAATTAAAAGTGTGACTTTTTATTGTTAAATTCTTGCATACTTTCAAGACAATGACGACCTGTGGCTTAGCCTTAATAGCCTTTAAGGCCCTACGCCACTGAGTAGATTTAGTCTATTGTTATGCCCATAATGTGTGTAATATGGAAATGCCCATCTAGAAGAGCTGCGATTTCCAGTGAGATTATCGTTGCCAGCTACATGGATGAATACTTTAGTAAGTTGCCAACACCTATTCGGTATTCATGAATACTTCTGAACAAAAAAGGAAATGAGGTAAAAAAAAAAAATATGAAAAGTTGAGTATAGATTTGAATATGAATAGCACATAAGCCTTTAACTAAGGTTGCCAATTTTCGTTATATTACGGAATTTGGTATGTTATAAACCCTCAGTATTTTTCAACTCAGTTGCTTAATGGAAAAAAAGTAAGTACATTTTGCCTTTTTACTGGAGCTCAGGGTTCAGATCGGGGTCGGTCAAGGTGTTTGTGTAAAAGTTCACTAAATTTTTGCCTCCTGAAATGGCAACCCTGTTTAACTTTAAAGGGATCAATAAATATTGTTGATGGATATCATTGGCTGCTTTCACCAAGAAAGTTATTGTTGGAGATAGGCTTCATTATTGAAGTTCATGGTTGTTTTCCCTCAATGGAAATGCGAAGACATAATGTCGGGATAGAGTAAGTAAAAGCCAACAGCCTGTGATACGATTTGATCCTTCAACTTCAACACAAGAAAATTGATTTTTAAAATAAAAACAATGTGATTCTTTGGGCATAAAGAATGAAGAGAGAACAGCTGTACAATGGCAGGTTTATCTCATCTTTGTTTTGCTGTGAGAGAATGGAAAATTGGGTCTAAGCTGTAGACTAAATGCTTTTCTTTCAGTTTTAGTTAGAAATTCTTTGATTCCAAGTGTATCAATAATTGAAATAACCCTAATATTTCAAAAATCTAAAACTCAAAGCTTCACATTTGATGTCTCAGGTTTAAGGGTTGTTCTAATTCAAGGATTCATTTTATTTTAAAACATTTCTGGTCAAAATGAAAATAGATGTTTTATCAAGGCCCCATCATGGACTGAAAACTATCCCAATTGGATAACCTTATTCCAAACTAAAAGAAAAAAAAAGAATTACACCGAAATCAGGTACCGCATTCACGAGTATTAACTTGTTGGGATGAGCTAATGCTCATCCCAACTTGTTTTCCCTTTGTATCATTTGAATATGCAGAGATCCCATTTTTCAGAAATATAGAGGGGTTCTGTTATCCTAGTGAAAGCTCGCAAAATCCACAGCTTCTCCATCTTCCATCCCTTAAGCTTGTTGACCGTTGACCTGCCATTAGCGGTAAGAAATTGAATTTTATCTCTCAATTGATGAATATTTTAGAGTAACTGAAATAACCAGTAATCAAATAGAAGCTAAAATTATGGTGATATGAAATTAAGAGCATCAGTGCCGGCTGATTGATTTGAAATTCTATGCATCACACACTATTTCCCTCTTTTTCAAAATGAAATAGATATGAGACCAAAATGAAGGCCTCCAACTTTTCCACAGAACAATACATTCCAAGAAAACAGCCATAACTCTACCACAATGTTTTACAAAACAACACTGTACATTCACATGAGATTATCTATGCAGTAAGTTCACAATTCCAAGACACAGAACCGACACATATAAAAACAATTGTTTCCCCAGAACCATCAAGGAATGGAACACTCTCCCACCAGAAATCCCAGGATATTGCCAACAACAACAAATTTGATCAACTATTG
The DNA here is from genome assembly GCF_034508935.2 of Berghia stephanieae. NCBI lineage: Eukaryota > Metazoa > Mollusca > Gastropoda > Nudibranchia > Aeolidiidae > Berghia > Berghia stephanieae. Next base: position 21,872,119 of record NC_088370.1, on the reverse strand, counting down.
AACATTTATTTTTCAACTCAATGACACAATGATGGAGAAAGTCACCTCATAATTGTATAAAATCTGCAGTGATGGGTAATTCACCTTTTGCATTAGAACATAGTAGTGTGGACCCGGGATGGCTGAAGCCATTAGAACTCGAAACCGCAGAGCATCTAGTTGAACGGTGTGTTGTGATGAAGCTTCCGGGCGGGTGCGATGGTGCATGAGTGCGGTGAAGAATTTGTTGATTGGGTCGATCATCCTAACATGTGAGCACCATTAGACGCTGCTGCCTTTTGGATATAAAAATGTTGGACTTGAAGGCTTAGCTAGGCATGTCAATCTGTGATCATCACACTTACAGTTGGGATTATCTTCTGCGTCTTATAGAATTGAAGTTGAAGGTTGCAGTAGATGAGATATCAAGACTGTGGATACTTCTTCTTCTTCGCATTTGTGTCCGCAGACTGTGGATCCAGAGTCACCGCTATTGACGGTGTCTTGGGATATTGTTACCATTTCTGCGAAGGGATCCAGTCAAATGAGCTTAAATTTTACTATGTTCATTTACGGGTCAGCCTGGCTCAGGGGTAGGATCTTTGCGTGGTACCCAAAAAGTACTGAGTTCGAATACCCATTACGCTGTGTGGTCTTGACTATGTCACCTCGCCCTAGTTCAGTTTGCGGCAATGCACTGCGGCTGATGCCTGGGTTATTCCAGTCTTACCTTGGAATAGACCCTAAAGACAAATTTCTCCTTTGGGGTGAAAAAAGGATATTTTAGTTTTATTTTATTTTCATATTTTTAAGATGAGATCATCACATTACCTAAATCACATTAATGCTCTACACAAAACGTATTGTGTTTACATTTTAAGTGAATGTATTGGAATTAGTGGTCTCACGATTGAAATAATCATGAAATCTCTAGTAGGTGGTGAATGCCTTCATTGTTTTTATGTATTGAAAATGTGTAATAATAATATTATACTAATGGTTGAACGGTTTAGTACAGATATGATATAGGGAGGGTAAAGAAGGAAAGCTGCTAGATATGGCATCAAGTAAGTCAAGACAGATTATATCTTCAGCTAAGCCAATTTGATGCAAAAGATTTGCATCAATTTGTTTTAAAATCCATATTCTGGCGGACTGAAATTATATAAAAAAGCAGGCAAACAAGTAAAACAAACAAACAAAATAACAAAAAAAAAAAAGAAAACCAAGAAAACGCACAAAAAATTTAAATGTTGATATTTTTTCACGGCAGAATTTAAAACAAACCCTTTTATTTATTTTGTAATGTGTACAATTTTTCTATTTTTAATTTTTAATCTTGTCACAGGTGTTGGATGTATAATCTTTTGAAATCAGTGGAAGGACAACATAATTTGCCGCATCCATCATTTTCGTGACAGTGTGATTGGATGTAATTTGAGTTTCTTTTAAGATCTAGAAGGCTAATTATTTGATACAAGCCCAGGTAAGTAACTTTGTTTTTTCTGTGAATTATTTCATTGTTTAATTTCTGTAGTGACCCCCCTCCCCATCCCCCCACTATATATATAACATATATATATGATTATGGATGTTGGTGGGTTCTTGTAAGTACAAGAGTGCTGGATAATGTTGGTTAGAGCATATAAAAATAAATAAGGTCACTCACATTCTTTTGGCCGATACAATTGTTTCGATGTCTTCCATCTCGTTAGTCGATAACTAACCATCTGACAGATAATTGTTGACGGACAAGATGGAAGGCATGGAAACAATTGTATCAGCAAAAAAAATGTGACTGACCTTTTTTATTTATATATAGATGTTTGTCTCATTGGAAAAATGGAACTAAAAACTGCAGATCTGTTTTTTTCCCCTCAAAATTGAAATGGCAAGAAATGGAACTATCAAGGGTTCTTTCAATTTTTACATCAAAATGATTGACCATTTTACAATTTTATGTAGAATTTTTTCTCTTCAATCTCAAAAAACAGTGACACATTTTGAAACATTTCTGATAGGGGTTGATGTAAAAATGAAACATTGTGACCCAGTCCGGTACAGTTGAATCCCGTTTAAGTCAGCACTGCCTGACCAGAAAGATTCTTGAGTTTTTTTTTTCATATTTAGTGCACTATCCACCTAACTTGAGCTTTTTTTTTCTAACTTGGGCTTCTATATAGCTCAATATCCACTAAACGTGCTCAAAGTGCTTTACAAGGGGTCCCTGGCCAACAGCAACACTTAACATGTAGGACGAGACATGACGTCTGTTAGACGATATTACAATTTTTTCGGACGGAGACAAGGCTGTGAAAGACCAGGTACTCATTTTACACCTGAGTACGGTGAGAGAATGTGAGTAAAGAGCCTTTTCCAATGACTCACTCTGCGCCGAGCGAGGCTCGAACTCAGGACCTTCCGATCCGAAAGTGGGTGTCATACCACAAGACCACATAGCCACACAAACACGTAACGTACTCAAAGCGCTTTACAAAGGGTCTCCCCTATTTCACGGATTGGCTTCTTACAGGGCATCAATAATCAAGACATGATTGTACCCTGCGATTTTGCTTCCCTGCCAATGGGTAGTGATATTGAATCTCTATCTACCACTTTACCCACTCCTGCTGTAATCTTTGCAAGAATGAAATAGTGTTGAATGCGCCTTCACTGCAGCAAAGCATAATTTTTTGTACTCCCTGTCTGCAGTACCAGCTGCGCATGAAGTTTTTTTTAGCGTCCTATCCAAAGGATAGCAGGCAATTGCTGTTTTGCGCTATAGAAACGGGAATAAACTCTGGCTCTATGGGCTCAATGGCTCTGAATGACTTTACTTTTAATCTACAATTGATCTTCTTTTAATTCATAATAAACAGTATAATATGTGATTATTATGTGAGATGAAAATGGTAAATCTTGCATTTTTCTACACAACGTATTTAGATTCTTTGGGAACATTGGATCGTCTTTTATTCACTTCTGACAAGTGGCAACTCGGAAGTTGTTTATAAAGGAAAAACTCCCCTGCCTCCAAATATATAACACTTCAATGGCGAGATTGTTTACGATACACGATATTGATATTTCGTAGGAGAATCAGGAAAAATTCTTAAGTTCTTAAGGGAGCAAGTTGTTGTTGGAGTAAAAGGAGTACACAACGACGTTCAGGAGCATTCGTTGGGATTTCCATTCACTCTACGTTGATGGCAGAGGTAAATCCGCCACTATTTTGTAGTCTCAGTTTTCTGGTGTGCTTATTCTACTCCCTGCTTGGTGATTGCATGCCTTTGTTTTGGTTCACTGTTTTTCTTATTTTCCCTTGAATAATTATTTAAGCCGCCAATATCAAGTTGAGTTTAAACAGTTGCTGAAAATTGAAATAGATGAGAGCCTGGTTGAAATTATCAAATTCATTATTTTATTTTTTTGTCAGTTTATGAACAGTTTTAGAATTCGAAGGAGGTCCCAATAGTTTGTTGGTATTACACTCACTTCGTATGCAAAGTGACCCACGTCGAACCTGAGAGATGTTGAGGTTTTTTATTCTGACACCCCTGTCTACTCAGCAATGATTGGATAGCTAGGTCTGTTCGATCTGGTGGAAAGTACTTTGTGATAGACTAGCGTTAAGGGGTGACAAGCAATTGCTCTTGTCAATGTCATGCTATAGAAACTGGGAGAAACTCCGGCTCCACGGGCCTAATGGCTCTGAAGAACTACTTAAGAATGTGTGGTCACATCATGCACCCGCCCCCCCCCCCCCCCCCCCCCACACACACACACCTAAATAAAAAGAAAAGAATTTTTTAAAAGTTTAAAATCTTATTGATTTCAAAGCGCTATGACAATTTACACTTCAAACTGCAATTTTAACATCTTGCTCACCAATACCAGTCAGATAGAGTGAATCGCAATTTTAGTTGTAGCTTCACATCGGTTAGTTTATACAATTTGGCCATATTATTGTATTTTGCAAACTCCCAAGCCTTAGAATTGTATTTAAAAATTATTTTTTTTCGTTAAATATTTTTTTCTATCCTATTTTGTTTTCTATCTATATATCTAGATTCTTTTTTAAAATGTGTACTGTTTCAAATTTTAAGTTCTATTTCTTTTTTGTTTGTTTGTTTGTTTGCCTTTTTTTTTTTTTTTGTTGCTTGGTCTTTTACCTTGGATCTGCCTACTTGAAATTGGGAAAATTCGCAATTTTCAGGGCTGATAACACTGTAGACATTATGATTCTTCTTCAAGTACCAAGTCTGTGCCAGACATCGGTGATCATGGTACGCCATTCAGCTCTCTGATCAGATAACCTCAGAAAACTAATATTACTCTTCTCTTTTCTTTTCACCCAGCTGTTCAGACTATTCAAATATGTTTTTCTTGATCTACCTTTACTCTTTTTACCTTCTATCTTTCATGTGAGAGCAAGATGTTCAATACATTTATGTCGATTTATGTGCCCTAAAAATTGCATTTGCCTTTTTCTTATTGTACGAATTAATAACCTTTTAGTTTTATTATGATTAGCTTTTAAAAAAATGCTATTTTTTTCATCGATTGTTGCTTGAAACTCCATTCATTATAATAGACTAGCTCTGGCACCATACCATTGTTCAGAAGATGTTTAATTGAATGAAAAATCTTCATAATATAGTCCTCTGGTTAGAATGAAATAATTTTTTTTAAATAATCGTAATATTACTGAATATTCGTGGTCGTTGGCAGGTCTGCTTTCCAGATCGAAAGCCTGCAGTTACTTTTTGATGCAAGGAAGCACCCTCCTGGATGGGGTTCCTGACCTCCCATAGTGGGCAGGGAGCCCTACTTACATCATCTTCTATCCCCCTATATCTGTTTTACAACATGCTTTCTGTCTTTGTCTTGGAATGGAATTACTTGGTTTTATCCTGGTCCTGGCCATATGCCCTGAATGAGAGGGAAACAATCAAATGTACAGTTAGTTTTGGGAAATATTTTTTTTCTTGTAAATCATTTCTCTGTTGTGCACTGTATTATGTATGATTTGTAAAACATCTGAGTGTATTCATCTTAGTGGGGACCTGTGCTTGTGTCTGGATGAGACTTTTAGTGATCGCAAACTAAGTACTTTGATAGTGTGCTCTTGGAATCTACACCTGTTTCCTATTTGAACCAATTCCCCTTTGTCTTACCTTTTCTTGGGTGCTTTAATTGTAATTCTAGAACTTTTGACTATCCCATTTAACCCTTAATCAAACAAACAAAACAAACAACTTTTTGATGCTGTGTTTTTACTTCTGCTAGTCTCAAATATGTCTTTTGACAATTCTCATTCTTGTTTTTTATTTTTGCGTTGTTTTATTTTATTTATTTATCTATCTATCTATCTATATATCTATCTATCTATCTATTAATCTATCTATCTATATATCTATCTATCTATCTATCTATCTATCTATCTATCTATCTATCTATCTATCTATCTATATATATATTCTATTTATTTATTAATAAATTAATTTATTTATCTATTTATAATTTTGGGGTAATTTTTGTCCAGAAAACGTTTAATTATAAAATATCCATCAAGTAAAATGATCACCACATTGTCCTAAAGTCTCACATCTCTACATACCCCCCCCCCCCCCCCACCCCTTTTACCCAAACGCTCCTGCCTGATCCTAAGATCACCGGACCAATAAGCCAATGGAACATTTTCCAAAGTCATAATTTTTTACATTTTTTTTTTCTTTTCAACTCTTGGATATGATTTTATGGGAATTTTCTCTTAGGTTTTATTATATTTCTATCTTTTTAAAAATTTCTTTTGTTTTAATCAGTGTTTAAAATTTTTTTAAATTGTGGATTGCATTCAATCGACGTGCATTTTTATTTGAAGGTCTGATAACCCAAATCGTTATGGGCTCATTGTTGTAATGGAATCTCAAAAAATGACGCAATGCATTGTCCATTACAACAATGTTAAACTAGGCCCATAAGTGGGTTCGGATGTCAGACCTGCATATATGTACACGTCTCATTCAATATAATCATTGTTGGTATATTGTCAG
>NC_088370.1:21848584-21861084 GCF_034508935.2 Berghia stephanieae | reverse complement strand
GACTATTGAAACCTATTTTGTATAAGTCTGGGGAGCTGAAAGAAACTGATGTAAATAGAATGAAGTTGACGTCACTCGGTCCTTGTCATTGTTTTTTGCCATCCATGTTTGTGAGTAATTCTCACTTAACTGTATTAACCAGACTAGAAATTGTCAATGTTACAGATAGTTTTGTTTGTTTGTCCGTTATACTTCCGGGTGGTAATGTTGTGAGCTTCTTAGCCAGTCGCACACTATCTATAGAGAGAATGAAGATGACGTCACTGGGGTCTTTGTTATTGTTTTTTGCCATCCGCGTTTATGAGTAATGCTCACTTAACTGTATTATCCAGACTATAAATGTTCATGGTTACACATATTTTTGTGTGTTGGTCAGTTATACTTCCGGGTGGTAATGTTGTGAGCTTCTTAGCTAAGCGCACACTATCTTTTCAGAGAAGTGATAAGACATGGAACGAGATTTAAAAAAAAGTTAGCTCATGATAGAGAAGGATGGAAACTGTTTGTCTGTGGCCTATAATCTGACCCAGGGTGAAAAAGGCAATTATGTGAGGCTATGTGGTCTTGTGGTATGACACTCGTTTTCGGATCGGAAGGTCCTGGGTTCGAGCCTCGCTCGGCGCATAGTTGAGACCTTGGAAAATGCGCTTTACTCAATTCTCTCACCGTACTCAGTTGTAAAATGAGTACATGGCCGTTGACAGCATTGTCTCTGTCAGAAAAAAAATTGAAATATCGCCTAACAGGCGTCATGTTTCGTTCTACTTGTTACGTGTTGCTGTTGTTCAGGGACTCATTGTAAAGGGCTTTGAGCACAATTAGCGGATATTGCGCTATATAAAAAAGGTCAATATTTAACAGCTCGATGATGATGATGTTGATGATGAATTTATGCGTTCAATAGTGGTGTAGCTGATTGTCACGGTTAGGAAACGGAGGAAATCTTCGTGTTGACGGGAACTCTTCATTTTTCATTATTTAAAAAATAGAATTGAGTGTGATTATTCAAATTATAGGCTTCAACAGTTGTGACGCCACTTCCCTCGTAATGACGCGTAGTAATTTAGTAACCGGTTCTATCTAAACTATCGGAAGAATGGCGAACGCCCTTATGAAATACTTCTCCGACGACCATAAAAGTGTAACCAGAGGAGAAAAACATAAATCTGATCATGTTTTGACTTTTATACATTCTGATCACATGACATCTGAAAAAATCTAGCCAGCATGAAGAATAAAAACTACCGATTTTCTTTGTTTAGAACCAAGCTGCTCGTTGCTGGGCGGACGTGACATCGGACTATTGAATGCAATTGAGACTAAGATTGAAATGGTTCGGACATGTTAAGAGACGTGAGAGGGAGTACGTGGGATGGAAAGTAGATATAAAATTAGCGGGAAAGTGGGAAAAGGGACGCCCAAAATCTAGATGATTGGATAGGGTAAAGGACGATATGTGATAGAACTTGGCCTGGAGGAAGATGATGCTATTAACCGAGATAAGTGGAGGTGTGGTATTCATTGTGGCAACCTGGATGGGGTTCCTGACCTCCCATAGTGGGCAGAGAGGTACTTACTGTGTCTTCTATCCCCCTATATCCGTTTTCCAACTTGCTTTCTGTCTTTGTCTTGGAATGAGATTACTTGGTTTTGTCCTGGTCCCGGCATGTTGGCCTTACTGAGAGGGAAACAGTCAAATGCATAGTTATTGTTTTGGGAAATGATATTTTTTCCCTTGTAAATCATCTCTCTGTTATATATTATTATATTTGTTATTTTTAATGTGTATTTCTCTTTGTTGGATCTTGTGCTTGTGTCTAGGTGAGACTTACAGGTGATCCCAGACTAAGTACATTGATGGTATGCTCTTGGAATTTACATCTGATCCCTATTTGTTACAAGTTTCCCTTTGTCTTCATTTCTCTTGGGTGCTTTAATTGTAATTCTAGAACTTTCTACTATCTCATTTTCTTCCTTTTTACTGGCGCTGATATAACCTAAATGTAAAACCCTTAAAGAACAAAAAACAAAACATTATGGCAACCCTGCAAAATGCGGGATAAGCTGAAAGAAGGAGAAGTCAAATTGAGAAGACATCAACAATTATTTTTACGCCATATCGCTCCAGCTCCAAGCATTTTGTAGTTTCCAGTCGGCCATCGAAATTTGAACTGTTCTTGGTTTCTTAGGTTTTAAGTTTTAACAGTGTTTGGGGCGACGTGTACATATATGCAGGTCTGATATCTGAACCCATTTATGGGCCTATTTTAACCTTGTTGTAATGGACAATATTTTACTTCATTATTTTAGATTTCCATTACAACAATGAGCCCATAATAAATTGGGTTATCAAACCTGCGAATAAGTGCACGTTGGTTTGGAGGCTTAGTTCCATTATTTTAAGATGTGACCCGCCGTCCCAAAATGATATTGTGTGGAGTGATATTGATGCTGAAAATTGAATTCATAGTCAACAAAAAAAAAAGTCCATTTTTCTTATCATTTTCACTCGAAATTCAAATTTTGACATCCGATGCAACCCCATTATGGTATTTGTTTTAACACGGCGGGCCTCACTCACACAGTAGCCATCGTTAACGTATAGCCTGACACTAGAACCGTAGCCATCGTTAACTTATAGCCTGACACTAGAACCGTAGCCATCGTTAACTTATAGCCTGACACTAGAAATGTAGCCAACGTTAACTTATAGCCTGACACTAGAACCGTAGCCATCGTTCACTTTTTGCCTGACACTAGAAGCGTAGCCATCGTTAACTTATAGCCTGACACTAGAACCGTAGCTATCGTTAGCTTATAGCCTGACACTAGAACCGTAGCCACTGTTAACTTATAGTCTGACACTAGAACCGTAGCCATCGTTAACTTATAGCCTGACACTAGAACCGTAGCCATCGTTAACTTATAGCCTGACACTAGAACCGTAGCTATCGTTAACTCATAGTTCATAGCCTGACACTAGAACCGTAGCCACCGTTAACTTATAGCCTGACACTAGAACCGTAGCAATCGTTAACTTATAGCCTGACACTAGAACCGTAGCTATCGTTTATATATGAACCCACCAGGACTTATAGTTTTACGTCATGTTTTTGAGGTTTTTGCACCGTCTATTGAGTTGTTAGTAGAGCTCAAGGAAACAAGTGATCTTATTAGTTGGACTATTGAATACAACTCACGATTTGTTTTCTTTTGTGGCCAAAGACTTGTCTTTTGACGTCATTTTTTGGTCAGTGTCAGGCAAAAAGTTAAAAATGGCTACGGCCTCACTCACCCACTCACACAACACACACATACACACACACACACACACACACTTTCATACCACAATGGTCATGATGATTAACTTATGATACCATGCGCTTGGCTAAGAAGCTCACAACATTGCCATTTGGCAGAATAACGGACAAACACACAAAACTATGTGTAACCATGAACGTTTATAGTCTGGTTCATACAATTTAGTGAGAGCTACTCATAAAAGTGGATGGAAAAAACAATTACAACGACCTGAGTGACGTCATCTTCGATCATCTATAGATAGTTCGAAGATGACGTCCCTCAGGTCTTTGTTATTGTTTTTTTTTTGCCATCTGCGTTTATGAATAATGCTCACTGAACTGTATTAACCCGACTATAAACGTTCATGAATACACACAGTTTTGTGTGTTGGTCCGTTATACTTCCGGATGGCAATGTTATGAGCTACTTAGCCAAGCGCATACTATCTATACAGAATCGTTTGTTTCAATTAGTGCATTTTTCTCGTCCGGCGGTCACGTCATCAAATACGCTTCAACAGTCGTAACATCATTTCCCTCGTAATGACGCATAGTCGGAACAATGGCGGACGCCCTTATGAAATATTTCTCCGACGAGCATAAAAGCGTATCCAGAGGAAAAAAAAACAAACCCCATTATAAATCTGATCATGTTTTGACTTTTACACATTCTGATCACAAGACATGTGAAAAGTTCTAGCCAGCATGAAGAATAAAAAGTTTGTTTAGAACCACGATGGCCGCCGTTGCTGGGCGACGTGACATCAGACTATTGAATCCAATTATACGTAATGTTCTATTCATTATTATCATTATGATGTTATGATCATTGTTTACAGTTGCTATTTTGTGCCTCCAATAACCTGTAATCAGAGTCATGGTCATCGCTATTGTCACGTGACCGCGAATTCCCCTCATGTTGACAAAACGTCGTTTGTGTAGTTTGGCTTGAAAGCTTTTACCCGAGAGTCAACTGCATCGATATAAACAAACCCCAACTGTTTGTCTCAGTCAAATCCAACTTGCACATGATTAAAATAAAAAAAAAGAAAAGAAACAAACCTAACCAAATCAAAAACCAAAACAAAACAACACAAAAAAAAACAACAAAAGAATAAATAAAACCAAACAAAACTAAAAACAAAAAAAACAAAAACAAACTAAAAAAACAAAAAAAGCAAACAATTGTTTTGTTTTAAAAATTTATTTTTATAATTTTAATCCGAAAGGAAATAAAGTGTTTGTTCTAGCACGGAGGTTTTCGACGTGTGTATCGGTATTCGAGACAATTATTAATTATACCAATGCAACCCCCCTTGCATGGCGGTCAGTGGCTGTGAAAAACGACATAAGTAGTGTACGATAATAATAACATTGTGAATAATAATATATAACTTAGCTATCACATGTAGGTAATCGCCCTCTGTAATCAATGGGGAAACTGGACGAAGGAATTGACAACAAAAAGAAAAGGAAGTATGGACAATTTTATATAATAATAATAATAATAATAATAATAATAATAAAATAATAATAATAATAATAATAAATAATGAATAATAATAATAATAATATAATAATAATAATAATAATAATAATAATAATAATAATATCAATGATAATAATAATAATAATAATAATAATAATAATAATAATAATAATAATAATAATAATAATAATAATAATAATAATAATAATAATAATAATAATAATAATGATTATGTTGATGATGGTGGTTGTGGTGGTGATGATGATAATAACGATGATGATCATAGTCATGATAGTAATAACAATAATTGCAATAACAGAACTAATAATTTTTTTTAAAAAATAAAAATAAACCATAATCAACTATTCCCCCCCCCCTCCCTCCCTTCCCCCCCCCCCCCCAAATAAAAATTTTAAAAAAAAATCTGATTTCGAGATAACTTGTGATACATCTATTTGATAGAAACTATCATAGGCACACGTGACGTCATAATGTATTGATCAGCCTCCCAACCTTGACTGTAGGCCAATAATTGTTGGCTCAGTACTGGGTGGATATCCCTTTGGGGCGGGGCGGCGAAATGTGCCCTCCCCCCCCCCCCCTTCCATAGGACCACATGTCCTTTTATCGGGCCACTCCAGCAGCTGTGTTTCGTCCATTCCCCTATCTCACTTTTTGTTTTCCTCGTGAGATTTGGTGTGTCCTTGTTGTTTCTAGAATGAAATTAGATATATCATATACAGGCTGTCCATGAACGAAGTCTTTCCCTGATTCCAAAGAGTTATTATTCTAAAACATATTTGCATTTCTATCATTCGAACACGCGAAAAATGCAAATTTCGAACATATCAATCAAAAATTCGAAGATTTCATCCGTCAAAGTATCAAAATTTCGGAAATGTGAAAAATAGAAAAATTTGACTCATGATAAAATCGAAAACTTTGAATGTCGAAAATTTAAAATAATTTTTTTTTAGCATTTGAAAACCCGAAAAGTGATCAAACTCGACCTTTTCACGCAAAATTTCGATGATTTCATCAGTCAAAATATTGAAATTTCGGAAATTTGAAAAGTCGATAGATACACAAAGTTGACCAATTTCACCCCACCTAAACGAAAAAAAAATCAAAAATGTCCATATTCAATCTGCTTTTCACCATATTTTAAGGACGGGTCATACACGATACATTTTGTACCCATTGGTCATCGAGCTTCATGCCATTACCATAGTTAACAAAATGAACATGAACGTAAAAGATCTCATTTTTCTCTACATCAGTAAGTAGTGCGACAAAATTCTGAAACGAAATCAACAAAAGTATTACAACAACGTTTCATAGCCCAGTTTTTTTTGAATTAAAAAATTCACCCCATATACCGGAGCATACTCAATGTCTCAATCGTTTCTATGTTATGTGTTTGTGTTGAGAATATGCTATTAAGCTTAACTGCTGTCAAATATAACTTCCGATGGGCGCGCGAACGAGCCGCGATCTCAGTAGTGGGTGAGAGAAGGCTTTAGAAATATGACTTGGGTTATTGATACGAATATTTTTGTGTTCGTGGATAGCTCAGACGGTAGAGCCACGCTCTCACCTGCCAGGCGGAATTGTCGTACCAATAAGGTCGCAGGTTCAAACCCCACCACCGCCGCGAAAATTTTTTATTCTCTATTGTCTTCTGGCACTTTTCTACTCACTTCATATCTTGTTGTTACCAACATAAGTGCCTGCTCCACTCACTTTTCTGAATTAAAAAAATTCACCCCATACACCGGAGCATACTCAATGTCTCAATCGTTTCTATGTTATGTGTTTGTGTTGAGAATATTGGCTATTAAGCTTAACTGCTGGTCAAATATAACTTCGCGATGGTGGCGCGCGAACGAGCCGGCGATCTCCAGTAGTGGGTGAGAGAAGGCTTTAGAAATATGACTTGGGTTTGATACGAATATTTTTGTGTTCGTGGATAGCTCAGACGGTAGAGCCACGCTCTCACCTGCCAGGCGGAATTGTCGTACCAATAAGGTCGCAGGTTCAAACCCCACCACCGCCGCGAAAATTTTTTTATTCTCTATTGTCTTCTGGCACTTTTCTACTCACTTCATATCTTGTTGTTACCAACATAAGTGCCTGCTCCACTCACTTTTCTGAATTAAAAAAATTCACCCCATACACCGGAGCATACTCAATGTCTCAATCGTTTCTATGTTAGTGTTTGTGTTGAGAATATTGGCTATTAAGCTTAACTGCTGGTCAAAAATAACTTCGCGATGGTGGCACGCGAACGAGCCGGCGATCTCCAGTAGTGGGTGAGAGAAGGCTTTAGAAATATGACTTGGGTTTGATACGATTATTTTTGTGTTCGTGGATAGCTCAGACGGTAAAGCCACGCTCTCACCTGCCAGGCGGAGTTGTTCCAATAAGGTCGCAGGTTCAAACCCCACCACCGCCGCGAAAAATTTTTTATTCTCTATTGTCTTCTGGCACTGTTCTACTCACTTCATATCTTGTTGATAGCCCAGTTTTGCAAGTTTTGTTACCCCCAAAAAGTTAAACATCTCTTTTATGTTCCATTCATTTTCATAGAAATTTGGTATTGGGCAGGACAAGCACGTCTGCCATTGAATAAAGCCTTACACACATCAGCTATCATAAGGTTTTCTAAAACCCTGTTATATTATGCTTTTTGTTAGAGAGAAAAAGGTTTGGGTGCGGAGGGGGGGGGGGGGGGGGTGTAGGGGAGGGGCGGAGGTGTCGATCAGTTGGTTTCGTTAACCTATAGATAGTATGCGCTTGGCCATGAAGCTCACAACATTGCCATCCGGAAGTAAAACGGAGCAACACACAAAACTATTTGTAACCATGAACTTTTATAGTCTGGTTAATACAGTTTAATGAGAAATACTCATAAACGTGGATGGCAAAGAACAATAACAAAGACCAGAGTGACGTCATCTTCGTTCTATCTATAGATAGAATGCGCTTGGCCAAGAAGCTCACAACATTGCCATCCGGAAGTGTAACGGACCAACACACAAATCTGTGTAACTATGAACGTTTATAGTCGGGTTAATAAGATTGAGTGAGAATTACTCATAAACGCGGATGGCAAAAAAAAAAACAATAACGAAGACCCGAGTGACGTCAACTTCAAACTATTTATTTATATATAGTATGCGCTTGGCTAAGAATCTCATGACATTGCCATCCGGAAGTACAACGGACCAACACACAAATCTACGTGCGACCTTCAACGTTTTTAGTTTGGTTAATACAGTTTAGTGAGAATTACTCATAAACGCGGATGGCAAAAAAAAAAAAAAAAATAAAATAAAAAACAATAACAAAGACCCGAGTAACGTCAACTTTTTTCTATCTGTAGATAGTTCGAAGTTGACGTCACTCAGACCTTTGTTATTTTTTTTTTGTTTGTTTTTGCCATCCATGTTTGTGAGTAATTCTCACTAAACTGTATTAACGAGACTATAAACGTTTAAGGTTACACATAGTTTTGTGTGTTGGTCCGTTATACTTCCGGATGGCAATATTGTGAGTTTCTTAGCCAAGCGCACACTATTTATAGCCTGACAATGACCAAACAATTACGTCAAAGGGCAAACTTTGTCCGTTCACCCACACACCCTCCCATCCATCAATATATTCACCACCCACCCACCCATTTCTCCATCCATCAACCCATCTATTAATCCACCCAACCACACATTCATCCATCCATCCGTCCATCTATCTATCCATCCATCCATTCATCCATCCACCCATCCATCCACGCCACCCATCCATTTATCCACCCAACCACACATCCATCCATCCATCCACCCAACCACACATCCATCCATCCATCCGCCCAACCACACACTCATCCATCCATCCATCCACCCACTCATCCATCCATCCACCCACTCATCCATCCATCCACCCAACCACACATCCATCCATCCACCCATCCATCCCCCCACCGTTCATCCATCCATCCATCCATCCACCGTACATCCATTCATCCATTCATCCATTCATCCATCCATCCATCCATCCATCCATCCATCCATCCATCCACCGTACATCCATTCAAGTACCCATCTATCCATCCATCCCTCCATCCACCGTTCACCCATCCATCCATCCATCCCTCATTCACCCAACCACACATCCATCCATCCATCCATCCACCCAACCACACATCCATCCATCCATCAACCGTTCATCCATCCATCCATCCATCCATCCATCCATCGACCGTTCATCCATCCATCCATCCAACCTCCCATCCATCCACCCATCTATCCATCCATCCCTCCATCTACCGTTCACCAATCCATCCATCCATCCATCCATCCACCGTTCATCCATCCACCGTTCATCCATCCATCCATCCATTCACCGTTCATCCATTCATCAATCCATTCATCCAATCATCCATCTATCCATCCCTCCACCATCCATCCATCCATCTGTCCATCAATCCATCCATCCATTCATCTATCTACCCATCCATCCACCGTTCATCCATCAATCCATCCATCTGTCCATCCATCCATTCGTCTGTCTATCTATCCATCCATCTATTCATCCATCAATCCTTCCACCCAACCACACATCCATCCATCCATCCATCCATCTATCCATCCATCCATCCACCTACCCATCCATTCATCTGTCCATCCATCTACCCATCCATCCATCCATCCATCTATCCATCCATCCACCCATCCATCCATCTACCCATCCATCCATCCACCGTTCATCCATCTACCCATCCATCCATCCATCCACCCATCTATCCATCCACCGTTCATCCCTCTCACTCCCTATTGGCTTTTCCATTGCAATCCGTTGTGACAAGTTTTCCTCTATTGATGGCATGTTGACGATAAAGTTATGGGTATTTCATTACAATGATTTGGTCTGTAGCTTTTGACTGAGGCAAAAATCAATCGGGACGCAATAATAATATCACTACGCCTGTTGTAGTCCTTGTATTGTCGGTCGCCGTTTTTACCTTGTTATCTCCTTCATTCTCTCTCTCCGTCTGTTTTTTTTTTTTTTTTTTTTTTTAATTTTAATCTGTCAGTCAAGGCAATCTATAATTTATAAGTAATAAAAATGAATATAACAGCTTAAAAAAAATACCAATACGGAACGTGTTGGGCTCAAACCCTTCTTCTTCTTTTTCTTCTTCTTCTTCTTTTTCTTCTTCTTCTTCTTCTTCTTCTTCTTCTTCTTCTTCTTCTTCTTCTTCTTCTTCTTCTTCTTCTTCTTCCTTCTTCTTCTTCTTCTTCTTCTTCTTCTTCTTCTTCTTCTTCTTTCTTCTTCTTCTTCTTCTTCTTCTTCTTCTTCTTCTTCTTCTTCTTCTTCTTCTTCTTATTATTATTATTACTATCATTATCATTATTACTATCATTGTTTGCCTTGCTGTATTATTGTTTTTACTTACTTGATTTGTTGATGAAAATATCATATTCTTGTATGAGTTATATTGGCAATTGCCTAAAAATAAACTTTTGAATCTTGTATGTATTAATAAGTAGTCTGGCTGTCTAATTATGTATTTCTTATAATACGACATTGTATTTCTGCCTGTATGTCTGTCTGTCAGCCTGCCTATGTTATTATTATATGCCTGCTTGCTTGTCGGTTAGTCTAGTGGTCTCCGTTCAATCGTCATTGTAACCTTGGGCAGTCTAAAATCAATTTGAATTTGCATTTTGTTATGCTTTTCATTTTCCCTCTCACTTTCAATCTCTTCATTCTTATTCTATTCGTGGTCGGCGATGTAAGCAGGCTACATATACGTTTGTATGCGTTTTATGTCTGTCTGTCTATCTATCTATCTATCTATCTATCTATCTATTTATCTATCTATCTATCTATCTATCTATCTATCTATCTATCTATCTATCTATCAATCTATCTATCTATCTATCTATCTATCTATCTATCTATCTATATATCTATCTATATATCTATCTATCTTATTTATCATTTTTTCCATATATCTAGCTATCTGTCCATCCGTCCGTCCATCTATATGTCTGTCTGTCTGTCTGTCTGCCTGTCTGCCTATCCATTCATCCATCCATCCATCCATCTATCTACCCATTCATCTATCTATCTATCTATCTATCTATCTATCTATCTATCTATCTATCTTTCTATCTATCTATCTTTCTATCTATCTATCTATCTATCTATCTATCTATCTATCTATCTATCTATCTATCTATCTATCTATCTATATTTTATTCTATCAATTCTCGGTCTTGTCTTTTTCAATGATAGTTTGTGAACTGTTTTATCTTCTGAGGCACGGTTGTATGTTTGTCTGCGTGTCTTTGTCTTGGGCCTTGGTGACTTG
The DNA here is from genome assembly GCF_034508935.2 of Berghia stephanieae. NCBI lineage: Eukaryota > Metazoa > Mollusca > Gastropoda > Nudibranchia > Aeolidiidae > Berghia > Berghia stephanieae. Next base: position 21,849,917 of record NC_088370.1, on the reverse strand, counting down.
AGAGAGGCTTGACGGTTAAAAAGTCGTTTGGTGAGCTTTGGGTGCTTTAATCACTTTACATCGATTGAAAGGTTTCTCCGTCTGTCTGTCTGTCTGTCTGTCTGTCTCGCTTTTATCTATCTGTTTGTCTTCCTGCTTGTCTATCTTTTAATCTTTCTTTGTTTTGAGTCTGTGACTTGAGAGAGGCTGAAGTGTTAACTCACTCAATCCTAGAGATTTTTGGTACTTTTCAAAATTGGAAAAAAATGTATTAAAAATGATCATGTACATAGATAGTTTTATTCAACTATCTTCTTCTTCCAGTGTCATCTCATGGGTTGAGGTCGACTTGAAATGACACGCCAATCTTCCCTGTTGACAGCTTGCTGACTGCATTCGGCTGCCGACAATCCTGTCCATGTCTTCACATCATCTATCCAAGTTCTTGCTGGCCTGCCTCTTCCTCTTTTCCCCTCAACTCTACCTCAAGAATGTCCTTGTTGACAGTTTGATGGCGTCTTAGGTGTCCAAAATACTTAAGTTTTCTTGTTTTTATTACTTTCATTAGGGTCGGTCTGATATCAAGGATGTCACAGACTTCTTGATTTGTTTTCTTTTCTTTCCAACTGATTTTTCCAAGGCGACGGAAAGTCCACATTTCAAAGGCCTCAATTCTTTTCTCTATTTGTTTGTTCAAGGTCCATGTTTCTGAGCCGTAGAGAAGTTTGAGTGGACATAACATTTGAGTATTCTTATTCTCGTTTTCATCTGCGTTTGTTGCGAAGTTAAAATGTTATTCAGTTGACTGAACCTCGACTTAGCTATAGCAATCCTGTTTTTCACTTCCAGCTCATTCTTTCCGTTGTTGGTCATTGTTTGTCCAAGATATTTAAAAGAATCTACTTGTTCGATGTTTTGATTATTAATTTGGACTTTTGCGCTTTTTTCAGGCTTCTTTGACATGACCATTACCTTCGTCTTTGAACATTCATCTCTAGACCCTTTGCTGTACTGTTCAGGTTTACTTGATTTGCAAGGATCTGTAGATTTGTCTCGTTCGATGCCAACAATACTGTATCATCTGCATATCTCAGATTATTTATCCTCCTACCTCCAATAACAATACCTGGAATGTGCTCGGTTTTTTATTCAACTATCATTAACAGGCAAAAACTAAAAACATTATCTCTGATACTACGCCTATAAGTTGTCTCAGAAAAAATGTAATAAATAGGAATGAGGTAAAAGTAACCCCGGGTGTACTACGGATATAGTCGGTGTTAGGGTTGAGTGAGTTAAATGCAGTCGTTTGTGAAGTTTGATGCTATAATCACTTATGGCCTGGCCGGGGAGA
>NC_088370.1:21836084-21838584 GCF_034508935.2 Berghia stephanieae | reverse complement strand
ATTGTCATTATTGCTTCGAATGTTTTTCTTGTTGATGGTTATGGATTTTTGTTTCTTTTTCCACGGTGGTGGTTTGAGATTTGGGACATTGATTTGGGCAATATCTTCCTTTGGTGTCACTTTATATTCGCTCTCTAGTTTTTGTCCCAAGGCGATGAAGTTTTCCCTTTTGAGTCGATTCTCTTTCTTTTCCATTGTACTTGGATGCAGTGGTTGGGATTCCATGAATTTTATCTTTGAGAATTGTGTCACTATTTTTAAATTTCGTTGTTCTTTGAGAGGTTTTATTCCTGTGGGGGTTTCCATCTTGTGAATTGGTGTTGTTTTCATTGCTCCAGTGATCACGCGTAGGCATTGGTTTTGGATTTTTTCAACCTTTTGAAATTGAGCCTGTGAGCACGTTCCCCATGCCGATATGGCATAGTCTATTGCAGGTCTTACATATCCAAGATATGTCTTCTTCAGGACGTTTGAGTTTGCTCCCCATTGCGTTCCAGCAAGTTTTCGGAGAAGCTGCATTCTCTTGTACCCTTTCTGTTGACTTTCATCTATTTGATGTTTCCAAGTGAGTCGAGGGTCAAATTTCACTCCTAGATACTTAGGCATAAGGTCTTCTCTCAGAATCTTTCCATCTAAAGTTAATCGCATAGATTGCTTTTTGGTTGATAAGCTGAATGTTGTGTATGTGGTTTTATCAGCATTTACTCTCATACCCCAGTCTTTTGTCCATTTGCTCAAAGCATCAAGAGTCATCTGTATCCTGGCCTTTGCAGTACCAATATTTCTTTCAGTGCATATCAGTGCAAGGTCATCTGCATACATGGCTGCTTTTACTCCTCTGCATTTGGTTTCGCAGATGTCATTGATAAAAACGACAAAGAGGGTTGGTGAGAGAACCCCGCCTTGTGGTACTCCATTTGTCATGTTCGTTAGCTTGCTTTTAGAGTTTTGAGATTGGACTCTTGCTTTTCGATTTGTGAGGTAATCTTTAATCCATGCAAACATGTTGTGTGAAACGTTGGCTTTCTTAAGTTTGAGAAGTAGTCCTTTTGTCCAGACTTTGTCAAATGCCTTTTCCATATCCACCCAAACTGTGACTGTGTGTTTTTTTTTTCTTGGTAACCATTTTCGATCAGCTGCGAGATGTATGTTATCTGGTCCTCTGTGCAGCGTAATTGTCTGAAACCAGCCTGTTCATCTGATATCAACTTATTGCTTTCTAAATACCATTGGAGACGGCGATTAACAATTCTCTCCATCAGTTTACCCAAGCAGCTTGTCAAACTTATTGGCCGGTAGCTTTCGGTTTTATTTTTTGGCTTGCCATCCTTCTTAATTGGTATCATGGTTGCCTGTTTCCATTTGAGTGGAAGTTTACCCTGTTTCCAACTTGCATTGAACAGTTGTTTCATTTTCCTCTTTGTGAGGGTTCCTAGGTGTTTCAACATGTCATTAGTAACATCATCTGGACCTGGTGATTTGTTCGTTTTTAGAGATTTCAAGGCAATTTCTACTTCTTCTTTTTTAATCGAACTGAACATGACATCATCTGTGGATTCTTTGGGTGTATCCTTGTGTTTTCTCAATTCTTTGTGGACTTCTCGTTTTCGTTCTTTTCTAATCTGTATACTCCCAACACTTGAGTACTGCTTCATAAAACAGTTTGCTGCTTGTTTTTTGTTGAGAATCCTCCCCTGATCATCTTCTACTGATGGTGCAGCATATCTGTTTTCTTGTCCACTTAGAGCTTTGGTTAGGTTCCATAATTTTCTTCCGTCTCTGTCGTAGTCAAGTTGTCTGGTTTTTTCATGCCATGCTTCCTGTTTTGCTTTTATTGTTTCTTTCCTGAGAGTTTTTTCAGCCTCTTTGTAAATTTCCATATTCTCATCATTTGGCTCTCTCTCTGCTTTTTTTCTGTGTTCAGTGACTTGGCTGTTGAGACTTCCTAATTTTTCAGTCCATCCTGGACAGTAGTCCTTTCTTGATCCTCTGGGATTGATTCTTTTGCAGCTTTCATGATTGATTTTGTGAAAGCTTTGGCTGATTTTTCTACATTCCTTGTTTTACAGTTTATCTCTTTTGTATAACTATCAGTCAACTTTGAAAACAGAGTCCAGTCTGCTTTTTTATAATTCCATCTCGGAGGTGGTGCCTTTCTGTCTTTTGCATATTCTTCAGTTATTTCAACCAGAATGGGACGATGATCACTTCCTGCCAGTTGTTCCTTTATCTGTTTACTGACTTTTCCGGTGAGATCTTCAGATATGAGAGTTAGGTCTGGGTTGATGTTGTCTTCCATGCTCTTGAGAAGTATGTATCTGGGTCATCTTCATTTCTGACAATTTGAAGCTTACTGTCTGTAAGCCAATTTTCAAGGTTTCACCTTTTCTGTCTAAGTCATTGTATCCCCAGCTTGGGGAGTGGCTATTGAAGTCTCCCACAACAATGAACTGTTCTTCTTCACTTCTTATGTTTTCAATTGGCAGATTCTCTGATGGTG
>NC_088370.1:21823584-21831084 GCF_034508935.2 Berghia stephanieae | reverse complement strand
ATAATGAAGGAGATTCATTGAAGCATTGTGCGGTTGTGGTGGTTGGGGGTGGGGAGGGGGGGGGGGGGGGGGGGGTGAAGCAATGAACATTGGCAGGACTAGTGGATCCATGATCAGTATTGTATGGTGTCAATCCTCCTCCACCGCCCTCCCCCTGGAGACCAATTAACCCCCTCTTACAGCTATTGTATTTATTGTCTGATATTTTGATGTCACGTTCATTACAGTACTAATTTTATAAAAAGACCTTTTGTATAATGCAATATCCACTAAACGTTCTCAACAAGAGATGAAGTGAGTAGGAAAGTGCCAGAAGACAAAATAGAGAATAAAAATTTTCGCGGCGGTGATTGGGGTTTGAACCCGCGACCTTATTGGTACGACAACTCCGCCTGACCGGTGAGAGCTCTACCGTATGAGCTGTCCACGATCCCAAACGTGCTCAAAGCGCTTTACAATGGGTCCCTGACCAACAGCTAACACTTAATATGTAAGACCAAACCTGACGCCTGTTTGCGATATTACAATCTTTTTTTTTAACGAAAAAATATTGTAATATTGCCTAACATGCGTCATGCCTCGTCGTACTTGTTAAGTATTGCTGTTGGTCCCTGGGATTCCTTCTAAAGCGAATTGAGTACTTTAAGTAAATAAAAGGTCGATTTAAAAAAAATGTATTTTAATGTTGTGAGCACACTGAGAAAGAACGACTTAACTATAACAAAGAAAGTATTGGACTGAAACCCTCAGGGCAGAAGATCAAGGGGAAGGCCACGAGGAACATGGAGAAGAATTAAAGAGCTGATATACAGAGAAGTGGTAAGATCTGGAATGAGATTAAAAAGTTAGCTCAAGATAGAGAAGGATGGAAACTGTTTGTCTGTGGCCTATACCCTGACCCAGGGTGAAAAAGGCAATGATAATGATGAATGTTGTGAGCATTTTACCTAAACGCATAGCATTAATTGTTGGTAATGGAAGGGTTACTATGGGTCACTGCCACGATCGTTTTGGTAGTTAATCCATTATAGAACCCGCCTTTTATTCTGGGTTGCTGAGGGCGATGGTGGAATGGCACCCAAGGCATCCATATTTGATGACTATATTCTCTATCTCGCTTCCTGACTCCCCCCCCCCCCCCTTCTCTCTCTCTCTCTCTTCTCTCTCTCTCTCTTCTCTCTCTCTCTCTCTCCCCTCTCTCTTTTTTCTTCTCTCTCTTCTCTCTTCTTTACTTCTTCTCTGCTTCTTCCTTCTTTTCTTCTCTCTTTCTTTTCTTCTTCTCTTCTTGTTCTTTTCTTTTCTTCTCTTCTTCTTCTTCTTCTCTTCTTCTTCTTCTTCTTCTTCTTCTTCTTCTTCTTCTTCTTCTTCTTCTTCTTCTTCTCTTCTTCTTCTTCTTTCTTCTTCTTCTTCTCTCTTCTTCTTCTTCTTCTTCTCTCTTCTTCTTCTTCTTCTTCTCTTCTTCTTCTTCTTCTTCTTCTTCTTCTTCTTCTTCTTCTTCTTCTTCTTCTTCTTCTTCTTCTTCTTTCTTCTTCTTCTTCTTCTTCTTTTCTTCTTCTTCTTCTTCTTCTTCTTCTTCTTCTTCTTCTTCTTCTTCTTCTTCTTCTTCTTCTCTCTTCTTCTCTCTTCTTCTTCTTCTCTTCTTCTTCTTCTTCTTCTTCTTCTTCTTCTTCTTCTTCTTCTTCTTCTTCTTCTTCTTCTTTTCTTCTTCTTCTTCTTCTTCTTCTTCTTCTTCTTCTTCTTCTTCTTCTTCTTCTTCTTCTCTTCTTCTTCTTCTTCTTCTTCTTCTTTCTTCTTCTTCTTCTTCTCTTCTTCTTCTTCTTCTCTCTCTTCTTCTTCTTCTTCTTCTTCTTCTTCTTCTTCTTCTTCTTCTTCTTCTTCTTCTTCTTCTTCTTCTTCTTCTTCTTCTTCTTCTTCTTCTTCTTCTTCTTCTTCTTCTTCTTCTTCTTCTCTCTCTCTCTATCTATCTATCTGTCTGTCTGTCTGTCTGTCTGTCTGTCTGTCTTGTCTTGTCTTGTCTTGTCTTGCCTTGCCTTGCCTTGCCTTGTCTTGTCTTGCCTTGCCTTGCCTTGCCTTGCCTTGCCTTGCCTTGCCTTGCCTTGCCTTGTCTTGTCTTGTCTTGTCTTGTCCTGTCCTGTCCTGTCCTGTCCTGCCTTGCCTTGCCTTGCCTTGCCTTGCCTTGCCTTGCCTTGCCTTATCTTGTCTTGTCTGGTCTGGTCTGGTCTGGTCTGGTCTGGTCTGGTCTGGTCTGGTCTGGTCTGGTCTTGTCTTGTCTTGTCTTGTCTTGTCTGTCTGTCTTTCTGTCTGATCTTTTCCTCTCTCTTTGTCTTGCTCTTTATCGTTTCTCTATGGCTATCTATCTTTCTCTATCTATCTTATAACTTGTCCTTCACATCCTATCGATTGGTGAAAAATGTCCCTCAATAAGTCCCAGGCTTGGGTCCTTTTGACAAGATTGGAGTCATTTTATCCAATCTAGATTCTGAAGGCCAAGTCAGTTTTTAAAAAGTGCTTTTTGTTGAGAATTCACCATTGGACACACATTTATTATTGTTGTTATTATTATTATTATTATTATTATTATTATTATTATTATTATTATTATTATTATTATTATTATTATTATTATTATTATTATTATTATTATTATTATTATTCTGGGTGGGGATCCTGACCTCCCATAGCGGGCAGGGAGGTACACACTGTGTCTTCTATCCCCTTATATCTGTTTTCCAACATGCTTTCTGTCTTTGTCTTGGAATGAGATTACTTAGTTTTTTTTTCCTGGCCCTGGTCGGAGTCCTGGCTGAATTTTTTTCCTGGCCCTGGTCGGAGTCCTGGCTGGGAGGGAAACAGTCAAATGCATAGTTATTGTTTTGGGAGATGATATTTTTTTCCTTGTAAATCATCTCTCTGTTATGTATTATTATGTTTCTTATTTTTAATGTATAATGTAAGCATTTGAATGTATTCCTCTTTGTTGGATTTTGTGCTTGGATGAGACTTATAGGTGATCTCAAACTAAGTACATTGATGGTTTGCTCTTGGAATCTACATCTGATCCCTATTTGTTCCCACTTCCCCTTTGTCTTCCTTTCTCTTGAGTGCTTTAATTGTAATTCTAGAACTTTTTACTATCCCATTTTCTTCCTATTTACTGGCGCTGATATAACCTAAATGTGTTGCAAGCGCCGTAAAACCCTTAAAAACAAAAAAAAAACAAACAATATTATTATTATTATTATATTATTATTATTATTATTATTATTATTATTATTATTATTATTATTATTATTATTATTGTTATTGTTATTATTATTATTATTATTATTATTATTTATTATTATTATTATTATATTATTATTATTATTATTATTATTATTATTATTATTATTATTATTATTATTTAACTCTAGCTGCCAATGTGAATTCTTACCTTCTTGCATAAATAAGCATTTTCCTGTTTTCAATGTCACCCTGACAATAGAATTTACACGTTCTGTCTTGTCTCCAGCTTGGGTCGTCTTTCTCCTTTGTCTCCTTATCCTCCTCCTCTCCCTCGTTCTCTTCCTCCTCCTCCTCCTCCTCCTCCTCCTCTTCCTCCTCTTCTTCTTCTTCTTCTTCTTCTTCTTCTTCTTCTTCTTCTTCTTCTTCTTCTTCTTCTTCTTCTTCTTCTTCTTCTTCTTCTTCTTCTTCTCTCCCTCCCTTCTCCTGCTTTTGCCTCTCCACCTTCCCTTCCTCCTGCTCTCTACTCTCCCTTTCCTTCCTCACCTCCCCTCCCCCTCCTTCTCATCCTCCTCCTCTCCCTCTTCCGTCTCTTCCTTATCTGAACTCTCTCTTTAATTCTCTTTATATCCTTACATTCTAGCCTACCCGTCTTGTTCATCAATTGTCTTTGTTTTAAGATGTCACCGCGACACCATAATTTATGCGAATCGTTTTGTCTCCAACTGTGCTTGTCACGATAGCAGACCTTCCAAGTATAACGAACAATCCGTCGAATTACGAACGTTTGGCATCGGCTGCAGGGCTGCAAATGTTTCTTTGATCTATAAATCTTACTGTAAAAGGAAAGTTTCATTCCAGAGAAACTTTAGTACATTAGAGTGTTTAAAAAAAAACACATGTTCGGGGCAAATTAAAAAAAAAATAAAAATAAAAATAAAAAAAAAAAAAAAAAAAAAAAAAAAAAAATATATATATATATATATATATATATATATATATATATAAAATATATATATATATATATATATATATAATATATATATATATATATATATATATATATATATATATATATATAACTCCCTTTATTCATCCCAATGGGGGCAATTTGTCTTTAGGGTCTTTTCCAAGGGAAAACTGGAATAACCCAGACATCAGCGGCTGTGCAGCGCCATAAACTGGGTTAAGGCGAAGTGACGCTCAAGGTCTCACACGCAGAGAGAGGGTAGTCGAACTCCTTACCTTTCGGGCACGAAGCAATGACCGTACGTACTGCTGAGTCACGCTGCCCCCATTACTATCTGTACTGTAAAGCTATTTTTATTGTGACTTTTCTTCCTTGAAAACGACGAATTTCTGAAATTTAAAGTTGGCATCTCTGCCATTGAAGCAGGTCTGGTAGAATTGTCACGACGATGGCATACAGCGAGTCTACAACTCGAATTGGAGCCATTCATATTTAATGATCCGCCCTGTCCCGAGACAAGCAAGGAGACAAAAGAACCAGCAAATAGGTTTAGTGACGTGACTAACGTATTCTGGCTTCCGCTTCCGTCGATCGGAATCTCATGGGATATATTTTATTTGTTGTTTCTTTTCCTTTTTGATTAAATGTGACCCTTCGCCTCAAAGCGGTATTAAGTCGGGATGATTAAGATGTTGAAAATTGAATTTATAGCCAAAAATATCCGACTTGTGTTGAGTTTTTTATGATTTATTGAGGAGAATGGATACCATATTTTAGGGTGCTAATGCCAACATTTTATATTTTTGACCAGTTTAACATTAAATTTGACCTTTTAGCGTATGGTTCGTTCCGACATAATGCAGTTTTGAAACGATGGGTCACAAATATAATTTTAAAGAAAATAAAATAGAATTCCCTTTATTCACCCCATAGAGGACATTTTTTTTCTCTAGGGTCTATTATTCTATGTGAAGACTAGAATAAACCAGGCGTCAGCCGCAGTGCAGCGCCGCAAATTGAGCTAGGGTGAGGTGACTTATTGCTCAAGGCCACACAAGGCAGCGAGCGGCGGGTCATCGAAATCGGTACCTTGGGTGTGAAGCAAGGAGCCACGCTGCCCCTTCTTGTCCACAAGTGTGGACGATAACAATAGATAGACATGAAATACACGATATTCATTGAACGGTATTATGTTACAAGTTAAATCGAACACTGTCGTATGGCGTAGTAGTACAACGGGCGGGTAAGGGCGCGGTTATTATAGTCTTTAATGAAGCGTTGTGTGTGTACAAAACACACCCATACGATAATACAACACTAACACAGATCAATTCAATGCCAGGATGTCACGCTGGCTGATAATGAAAGACAGTTCAGTAAATGTCGTGTGGCTATGTGGTCTAGTGGTATGACACTCGCTTTCGGATCGGAGGCTCCTGGGTTCGAGCCTCGCTCGGCGCATGTTGAGTCCTTGGAAAAAAGGCTCTATACTCACAGTCTGTCACTATACTCAGGTTTAAAATGAGTACCTGGCCGTTATCAACGTTGTCTGTGTCCGAAAAAAAAATGTAATATCGTCTAACAGGCGTCATGTCCCGTACGTCCAAGATGTTAAGTGTTGCTGTTGGCCAGGGACCTGTAAAGCACTTTGAGCACGTTTAGTGAATATTGCGCCATATAAAAGCTCAACTTAAATTGACAGTTTTAAAAATTGGGACACTGACTCTACTGATGTACCACAACAATCTCGCCTTTAAGAAGATTTTATCATATTCGGTTTTGCATGAAAAAAATGAATAAAAAGACGCTTGGTGAACATCTTTTTTGTATCAATCGATTTTTTTTTGTAATAAAAAATTGACCTTTTATATATCCACTAAAGTGCTCAAAGCGCTTTACAAGGGGTCCCTGTCCAACAGCAAAATTTAACATTTAGGACAAGACATGACGCCTGTAAGGCGATGTTATATTTTTTTTCGGACAGAAACGACGCTGTTAACGGCCAGGTACTCATTTTACACCTGAGTACCGTGAGAGAATGTGAGTAAAGATCCTTTTCCAAGGACTAAACTATGCGCCGAGCAAGGCTCGAACCCAGGACCTTCCGATCCAAAAGTGAGTATTATACCACAAGACCATATAGCCGCACATATTTTATTTCAGTAACACAATCCAGTCGAAGGCCACTTATTTGCAGGTCTGATACCGGCAACAACATTTTCATTTTCTCCAAACAATGTTAAGTTAAAGCCGTAATTACTTTCGGGTATGAGACCTGCAAATAGTATGTGCACGCAGGGCCAGAACATTTTCACAGACATAATATCCAGCGACTAATTTGCGACCTTGATGACCCGACAAATTGTTGACAAATCTCTTACTCGAAGAATGTGTTGACACATGAGATTCCAGACATTATAGCAAGTAAAAACTTTTACTGCCGAACTTAAAAAAATAAAAAATAAACAAATACAAAAAAAAAAAAAACAAACAAACAAACAAAAAAGCCAAAAAAACAAAACAAACAAAAAAAAAAAAAAAAAAAAAAAAAAAAAAAACCCAACCCCCCCCCCACCCCCCCAACAAAAAACACATTTTTAATATTTTGGCAAGAAAACTCGTCCTTTAAGTTGTATCGATCGATTAAAATAACGCCCCCCTCCCCCCCCCCCCCCCCCCCCCCCCCCCCCCGACCCCCAAACTTATGAAAATCTCTCCAAACTGGGACTTTACAGTACATTTTCATCACTCGCATCAGTGATAACATTATAAATAAATTTACCGTTACGACTTGTTCTGGTTTTGTTTCTATTGTGAATTTCTATATTCGATTTTCATTGTTCGTGATGGTATCGTTGATGATGATGATGATGATGATGATGATGATGATGATGATGATGATGATGATGTTCATGGTAATGATGATGATGATGATGGTGATGGTGATGATGATGATGATGTTCATGGTAATGATGCTAATGGTGATGATGATGATGTTCATGGTAATGATGATGATGATGGTGATGGTGATGGTGATCATGACGTGCATGGTGATGATGCTAATGATGCTGCTGATGATGATGGTGATGATGATGATGATGATGATGATGATGATGATGATGATGATGATGATGATAACGAGGCTGATAACTATAATGTAAAGATGATCTTGATGGCGATATCATCAAGTATTGTGCATTAATGATGCTAATGTCGGATTGCTTTTTATCTAGTTTCCTTTGACCTTTTACTGTTAACTCATTCAATCCTAGAGATTTTTGTTACTTTTCAAAATAGGAAAAAAATGT
>NC_088370.1:21808584-21816084 GCF_034508935.2 Berghia stephanieae | reverse complement strand
TTTTTACAATAAATACGAATTCTTAAAGGTTTAAAAGCTACGTTAAGCGTTTCGTTTCATTAAAAACCACTAAAAAGCAGAAACATGTTAGACTGGCTGAGAAAACCCGGAAAGATGCGACAAGCTTTAAGTTGAGATATGAGCCAAATTAGAAGATAAAGCGTTTCTCAAAGCAACAAATTTTATTCAGAAAAAAATCATAACTTGGGTTCTAATAGACATAGAAAGAACATTTTAAGTGGTAAATGATAAGAAAGATCTGGTGTAGATATATCACTGCATACATAACTAAATTTATTAAATTTGCGCATCTTTCCGGGTTTTCTCAGCCAGCCACACATTTAGATAGTATGCACTTGGCTAAGAAGCTCACAACTTTGCCATCCGGATGTAGAAGGGACCAATACACAAAACTATGTGTAACCCTGAACGTTTATAGTCTGGTTAATACAGTTTAATGAGAATTACTCATAAACGGGGATGGCGAAAAAAAAAAAAACAAACAAAAAAAAAACAACCAATAACAAAGACCTGAGTGACGTCAGCTTCGAACTATCTATAGCTCCACACATTATTTCATGAAAGTCTGACGCTGTGCCATTGTTTCATTAATTTGTTGCCACGAATAATGATCGGGTTTTCCCGATGGAATACAGGTATCGTTAGATCAAAGGACATGCAACAAACATTAAATCAGAGTCCTCGGTTATTTTTAAATCCGCCCTCAAACAATCCCACATTTAATGATATTTAAATAAGCTAAAAACAGGACGGTTATTTATTTTTGGTTACAGATTGGAATAAATGTAAACTATGAGTGCGAAAAAGCGAGACATACTTTTATTTGTCCGATCCGAAAGCGACTGTCATTATATCAGAAGACCACATAGACGTTAACTCGAAGCCCAAAAGTTCATTGCGACGTAATTGGATTCAATAGTCTGATGTCACGTCGCCCAGCAACGGCGGCCATCCTTGCTCTAAACAAAGAAAATCGGTACTTTTTATTCTTCATACTGGCTAGAACTTTTCATATGTCTTGTGATCAGAATGTGTAAAAGTCAAAACATGATCAGATTTATGTTTTTTTTTCCTATGGATACGCTCTTCGGGAGAAATATTTCATAAGGGCGTTCGCCATTGTTCCGATAGTTTAGAGCCAATTACCAAGTTACCATGCGTCATTACGAGGGAAGTGACGTTACGAATGTTGAAGCGTATTCCAAATCGATGCGATGGTTCATATTCATATTATTATTATTATTATTATTTTTTAATTTTATCCAATTCATCTTATTCCACTTAGTTTGTTGCCACGAATAATGATCGGGTTTTCCCGATGGAATATAGGTATCGTTAGATCAAAGGACACGCAACAAACATTAAATCAGCGTCCTCGTTGTTATTTTTAGACCCGCCCTACCCTCAAACAATCCGACATTTATAAGGCGATGATAATAAATAAGCTAAAAACAGGACGGTTCTTTTATTTCAGTTACAGATTGGAATAAATGTAAACCCTGCGTGCGAAAAAGCGAGACATATTTATTTGGGGCTTTTAGGAAGAGAGACCTCGCGAAGTCCCAGGTTTGAGAGTGTCTGACAAGATGGGGGTCATTTAAATCAGTTGATATAATTTGAAGGAAGAGTTTTCTGGTCAAATTATTAGAAAATAGAATAATATAAAAGATATTAAAATTCCCTTTATTCATCCCCAAGGGGGTATTTGTCTTTAGGGTCTATTCCAAGGGAAGATTGGAATAACCCAGACGTCAGCCGCAGAACAGCGCCGCAAAGTGAGCTAGGGAGAGGTGACTTGCTCAAGGCCACACAACGCAGCGGCGGGTGTTTGAACTTGGTACCTTTAGGGTACGAAGCAAAGACCGTACCACTGAGCCACGCTGACCCTATACGAGTCTTGTCTGAGTACGGCAGTTCATTGGTTAAAAGAAGTCTCAAGTTTGACTTTGTGAGTCCCGGATGCAGGCGGCTATGTGGTCTAGTGGTATGACACTTGCTTTCGGATCGGAAGGTCCTGGGTTCGAGCCTTGCTCGGCGCATAGTTAAGTCAGAATGAAGTAATGAATAAGTTAGAATGAATTTATAAATAGATACAATAGATTAATAAGAAAGTACATTTATAAATAAATAAACCAATGAATAAGCCATTAAATAAATGAATAATTAAATGAATAAGTAAATAAATAAATAAATAAATAAATAAATAAGTAAATGAATAAGTAAATACATGAATAGACGGATAGATTAATAAATAAGTACATAAATAAATAGATTGACAAATGAATAAATAAATAAAAGGTTAAATTAATACGTAGATAAATGATAGTTTCACAGGACAATTTTGAAATAAATAAAGTAATAAGTAGATATAGCAACCACAAACTGTTGTTTTGTTAAAACATAATTTTTTTTTCTTTTTCTTTTCCTTTTCTTTCTTTCTTTCTTTCTTTTTTTTCTTCTTTTCCTTTTCTCTCTTTGTTTTGCTTTCTTTTCCATTTCTTTCTATCTTTATTATTTTTTTCTTTTCCTTTTCTTTCTTTCTTTTTTAAATAATAAAAAAAATCCTTTTCTTTCTTTCTTTCTTTCTTTTTTTTTTTTCTGTCCTTTTCTTTTTATTTCTTTTTTTTTTCCTTCTAAATATTACGCGTATTGAAAGCAAGAGTTTCCTTTCGCTGTCTGCTGATGGTATTTTGTTTCCTTGTCGTGATATCATAGTACTTATTCACGTGACTGGTTCAGATAATAAATAAATACCCAATTGTTGCAGTCATACTCCTGTCATGATAACGAAAACTCTCTCAACTCAAATCAAAACAAAACAAGACAAAGATAATTAATAATCGCATCTAAATAAATAAATAAATAAATAAATAGAGCTTTTTATATAGTGCAATATCCACTAAATGTGCTCAAAGCGCTTTACAAAGGGTCCTGACCAACAGCAACACGTAACATGTAAAACGAGACATAACGCGATTTTACAATTTATTTCCAACAGAGACAACGCTGTTGACGGCAAGGTACTCATTTTACACCTGAGTACGGTGAGAGAATGTGAGTAAAGAGTCTTTTCCAAGGACTCAACTATGCGCCGAGCGAGGCTCGAACCCAGGACCTTCCGATCTGAAAGCGAGTGTCATACCACTAGACCACATAGCCGCACAATCTAATCTAATCACATCTAATCTAGAGTTAGGAGAAATTAGATAAACCACATGATTATTCCAAATCCATGTGCACACTTCAGACTTATAAATATCAACGACACATCATGATATGATACATTACCGACGTATACATTCATGCAGGTCTGACATCCGAACGAACACCAATTAGGGGCCTATTTTATAGTTTAACATTGTTTCAATGGACTTTATTTTGCGTCTTTTTTATTTTTTTATAAATTATTTTGATCTGTCCATTACAACAATGGGCCGATAATGAAATGGGTTATCAGACCTGTGGGTTAAAACATATCTGTTTCGTCTTTAGTAAATGGTATGAGAAGCAAGATAGGTCTGTCTGGTTTGTGTTGTGTTGTGTGTGTGTGTGTGTGTGTGTGTGTTTGTATGCTTGTGTGTGTGAATGAGTTTGTTTCAGCCAAAGTAATTTGTAATTTAAGCGTTTAGAGTCTGGTGTCTCGGAGTTATATCGCAATATACATTTTCAGCATTATTATTGCAGCATTATTAAGTGCACGTCGTAGAATACTATTTATGCGTTTATTGTCCTCAAGGCACGAGAACAGTTTAATTTCAATGTAACGACTGTCGCATTATTGGGCTGTCAGACTACCATACTTTATCTAAGTATTTAACCATTTATTTATTTTCTTATTTATCTATTTATTTACTTATTTATCTATTTATCTATTCATGGTATTTACTGCCGCATCCTGGAATGTGCAGCTATGTGGTCTAGTGATATGACACTCGCTTTCGGATCGGAAGGTCCTGAGTTCGGTGCATAGGTGAGTCCTTGGAAAAAGGCTCTTTACTCATATTGTCTCACCGCATTCACGTTTAAAATGAGTACCTGGTCGTCAACATCTTTGTCTCTGTCGAAAAAAACCAAACAATTGTAATATCGCCTAACAGGCGTGATGTCTCGTTCTACATGTTAGGTGTTGCTGTTGGTCAGGGACCATTTGTAAAGCGCTTTGAGCACGTTTAGTGGATATTGCGCGATATAAAAGCTCCAGTATGAATGAGACCTCTTTAAACATTTGGCCTGGAAACACGTCCTTCAAATACCAGTCGATTTCAATGACCCTCATCTTGCTTGGCGAAAGGCTCTCAAACCCGGGACTTCACGACATCAAATCTGGCCAAATTTTTAAATACGTGTTTGTTTTTTGTTTTTTGTTTTTTTGTTTTTTTTTCGGAATCCAGCAGTTTGACTGGTTAAAACTAAGGCATTTATTTTAGATGATCTGAATGTGAAGAAGTCACAACCGTTGAATGATCAGAATACTATTGATTGTACTCTTCTTTTGGTGCTAAAAACTTATTTGTTTAAAAATATATATATATATATTTCTTTATTCTCCTCAAAATAGTGGCAATTTGTCATTTGGTTACACATTTATAACAACACAATATTATAAAGAACATACGTAACATAATATATTGACATTATAGACGAAAAACACAGACAATACGATAAAGAAACAAGAAACAAAAAAAAAAAAAAACCAAACACCCCAAAAAAAAAAAAAATACATTGTCGTCTTATGTCGTCAATAGATTTTAAGATCCGAGTTTTGGCTTTTGTTTGTGTGTGACAACAATTGATAATACGCGATAATCGCCTGCCTGATCTGATTGACGTATTATATATATAATGGTCTCTTAAACCTGGTTCTTGGATACACATTACATTAGAATACTATTCTATACTATACCATATCGCATGAGTCGTGAATCCTATTGATTCGTGGTGTTCTATTCTAAACGGATTTATCATTCATTCACTCCAAGACCTGGAAGGATTATTGTTGAGTTTGTCTGTGTGTGTGTGTGTGTGTTTTCCCCCTTGTTTTTTTTTTCTGATGGATTTTCTATAATTTAAACCGGTATTTTGATTGACTTTAGTATAACAAGCTGATTTCCCTAAAATAATCGTGTGTCATCCACACGTGTGCTCCTTTTTGGATTAATTCTAAAACACATAGGTAAGACGTATTTCATGATAGTATTGTTATAAAATGAGTATTAAAGTGTGTGTGTGTGTGTGTGTGTGTGTGTGTGTAGATTGTGAGATACATAAAGGTAAGACGTATTTCATATTACTATTGTTATAAAATGAGTATTAAAGTGTGTGTGTGTGTGTGTGTGTGTGTGTGTGTAGATTGTGAGATACATAAAGGTAAGACGTATTTCATAATACTATTGTTATAAAATGAGTATTAAAGTGTGTGTGTGTGTGTGTATGTGTGTGTGTGTGTGTGTGTGTGTGTAGATTGTGAGATACATAAAGGTAGGACGTATTTCATAATACTATTGTTATAAAATGAGTATTAAAGTGTGTGTGTGTGTGTGTGTGTGGTGTGTGTGTGTTAGATTGTGAGATACATAAAGGTAAGACGTATTTCATAATACTATTGTTATAAAATGAGTATTAAAGTGTGTGTGTAGATTGTGAGATTTGGTGTGTGGATTTGTCGTTTTTAAGTTGTGAGAACATATAGGCACTATTTTATACATCTATTGTTTATTAAACATATTATTTAAAAGTGTATATTATAATTATGTAATTTGTGTGTGTGTGATTTGTCGTTGTGTTAGTGTGCTTTTCTCTCCACTTATCATTTTTACTCTCTTATTGTTACATATCTCATCTACTACTTTACTCTCATTTCTACTTCATCTGTCGATTCTTCTCACTCTTTTGTCGATGGATTTTTATATTATGTTATTTACACTTACCCTTCCCCTTCCTTTCACAGCACTTCACTTGCATGCTTGCGCGTGTCTACTTCCCTATGGTCGTACGTTTGTTTATGTTTGTACATGTATGTATGTCAGTATGTATGTATGCATGTATGTGTGCTAATGTGTGTATGTATGTGTGCTTGTGTATATGTATGTGTGTGTATGTGTGTGTGAGAGAGAGAGGCAGAGAGAGAGAGAGAGAGAGAGAGAGAGAGAGAGAGAGAGAATGTTATAATCATAGTTTGATCAAACCAAATACCCCACAGCTGACCAAGGAAGGCACTATGCTATGCAATGGTTGTCATATTATGACAAAACGACGCTTATTATATGTTATGACTAGAAAACGTTTCCTTGTTATTATATCGATATATTATTATTATTATTATTATTATTATTATTATTATTATTATTATTATTATTATTATTATTATTATTATTATTATTATTATATTATTATTATGACTCTCACTTTTTTTTTTAATAGAAGTCTTCAACCTGAGATGTCCACAAAAGTTTTCGACAAGTCTTTTGTTTAAAAAAATAATAATCTGAATTTACCTTAAAATTTCTATTGCTCGCTCTGTGTGTTTGTGTTTGTGTGTGTGTGTGTGATAGAGGGAGAGGGAGAGACAAAGAGAGAGAGAGAGAGAGAGAGAGAGAGAGAGAGAGAGAGAGAGAGAGAGAGAACGATTTCTGAACTTGCCAAAACTGTACTATATGTGTCAAAAGCGTTTACTCATAATATAGTCGTGAAATAGGTAACTATGTCTGATTGAGAATCCCCTTCGCCAAAATCCCAGCTCTATTGAAGGGACTAGGATTGGTATTTTCCCTGATTTGATGTAAAAATAAACCTCTGTATTATGTATATAATAATATAGTCTTGCTCTACATCATGAGGTAGGTAGTGGATAAGGCTCTCTCCCCGCCCCTTCTTTATGCCTCTCTCTCTCTCTCTCTCTCTCTCTCTCTCTCTCTCTCTCTCTCTCTCTCATCTTTCTCTCTCTTTCCTTTCTCGCTTTCTCTCTCACTCCCTCTCCTTTCTAATTTTTTTTATCTATCTATCTATCTATCTATCTATATATATATATATATATATATATATATATATATATATATATATATATATATTATCTATCTATCTATCTATCTACTATCTATCTATCTATCTGTCTCTGGGTGGGGATCCTGACCTCCCATAGTGGGCAGGGAGGTATATGCTGTGTCTTCTATCCCCCCCATACCCGTTTCCCAATTGTTTCCTGTCATTGTCTTGGAATGAGATTACTTAGTTTTGTCCTGATCCTTGCCGGAGCTCCTTGGCTGGGAGGGAAACATCGAATGTATAGTTATAGTTTTGGGAGATGATATTTTTTTTCCTTGTAAATCATCTCTCTGTTATGAATTGTATTATGTTTAGTTTACATATTATATTATATGATTGGTAAACATTTGACTGTATTCCTCTTAGTTGGGACCTGTGCTTGTGTCTGGATGAGACTTTTAGGTGATCTCAAACTAAGTACATTGGTGGTATGCTCTT
>NC_088370.1:21798584-21801084 GCF_034508935.2 Berghia stephanieae | reverse complement strand
TAAGAGTTTTACGGCGCTTGCAACACATTAAGGTCATATTAGCGCCAGTAAAAAGGAAGAAAATGGGATAGTAAAAAGTTCTAGAATTACAATTAAACTAAAGCACAAAAGAAAAGGTGAGACAACGGGGAATTGGTTCAAATAGGGAACAGATGTAGAATCCAAGAGCACACCGTCAAAGTACTTTGCGATCACCTAAAAGTCTCACCCAGACACAAGCACATGTCCCAACTAAGAGGAATACACTCAAATGTTTACAAATCATATAATATAATATGTAAACTAAACATAAAACAATGCATAACAGATTTACAAGGAAAAATTACCATCTCCCAAAACTGTAACTATACATTCAACTGTTTTCCTCCCAGCCAAGGCACTCCGGCAAGGGTCAGGATAAAACTAAGTAATCTCATTCCAAGACAATGACAGGAAACAATTGAAAAACGGGTATGGGGGAGGGGGGGGGGGGCGGGGAGATAGAAGACACAGGATCCCCACCCAGACGGTATAAATAAACTATCTAAATCAATTTTTATTTTCTTATCAAATTGCCATGGAATTTTTACTGTAATTGGTAGACTAGCTACATCATGTGCAATTACATGTGCAATTATTATGAATTTTGTTTATAAAAAGGGTAAAATTAAGTGGCAACAAAATTTTAATGTTAAAAAGACGTCAAATTGCACCCCCACTCCCTGCCCATCCACACACCCACCCGGCAAAAAAAAAAAATCAAACAAAAATCAACAACAGCAAACACCCCCCCCCCCCCCCAAAAAAAATAAAAAAAACAAGAAAAAAATAAAATAATAACCCCCCCACACACCACCAAAAAAAAAAAAAAAAAAAAAAAAAAAGGAGACAGAACAAAATAAAAACAAACAAAAAAACAAAACAAAACAAAACGAAAATAGAAAACAAAAACCCAACAACAACAACAAAAATAAACAAACAAAAAAACCCCAAAACAATACAACCATACAAAACAATTTGGATTTATCCTTCAGCACACTTATGTGCACTTCTTTGGAGGTCTGCCAACCGAACGCAATTCTGAGGCAGGCTTGATTTAACATTGTTGTTACGGACAATATTTTTTCCCCATGGTTTGAGTTTATTTCCATTAGAATAATGGGCGGGCTTCCTACAGTTATTGCTTGGGTTATCAGACCTGCAGTGAAGTGCACGTCGCGTCGATCACGCCTGGCTGTCCTTAATTTCCCCACTTTTGGCTTCCATCATCTGCAGCAAGCTAGATATGAAATCGGTAATTTGTAGAACGTTATTTTTTCCCTTTCAAATTTTGCATAATTTAGTTCGAGATTCTTCTTCATCTTCAAGTTATCATAATGATAATAATAATAATAATAATAATAATAATAATATAATAATAATAAATAATAATAATATAATAATAATAATAATAATAATAATAATAATAATAATAATAATAATAATAATAATAATAATAATAATAATAATAATAATCTTTATTGTCCAAATAGGCAATTATTGTTAGGCTACAGATCTTGTTATAGGGGAAAAAAGTAATTGAAATAGTAGTAATAATGATGGTAATTCATCTCTATGATCAGATAACCTTTAAAAACTAATTAATATTATTCTTCTCTTCTTTGTCACCCAGCTGTTCAAACTATTCAAATACGTTTTTCTTGGTCTACCTTTACTCCTTTTTTTTATCTTCTATCTTTCCTGTGAGAACAAGATGTTCAATACATTTATGTCGATTTAGGTGCGCTAAAAATTGAATTTGTCATTTTATTATTATACGAATTAGTAACCTTATAGTTTTCAGCTCTAATATTGCTTCATTAGTTTTCCTCTCTGTCCATGAGATTCTTAACTCCTTGCTAAGAACCCACATTCTGCTGCCTCCAGTTTCTCTCTAATGTCTTCTGTAATTGTCCAGCTTTCGCAGCCATATAATAATACTGACCATACGTAGGCCTTCAAAACCCTATGTTTTGTTATCATTGAGATATTGTTGTGGTTTTTGAAAATTACACTCATTTTGTAGAAAAAAATTGATAACTACGTTTTTATTCAAAAGAACGTGCGGCTATGTGGTCAAGTGGTATGACACTCGCTTTAGGATCGGAAGGCCCTGGGTTCGAGCCTCGCGCTAGCGCATAGTTGAGTCCTTGGAAAAGGCTCTTTACTCACATTCTCTCACCGTGAGCAGGTGTAACATGAGTACCTGGCCGTTAACAGAGTTGTCTTTGTCCGAAAAATTGTAATATCGCCTAACAGGCGTCATGTCCCGTCCTACATGTTAAATGTTGCTGTTGACCAGGGACCCCTTGAAAAGCTTTGCGCACGTTTAATAATAATAATAATAATAATAATAATAATAATAATAATAATAATAATAATAATAGATCTTTATTGTCCATAAATATGGCAATTTGTCATTTAGTTACACTTGTTATAACGTGATATGATAACTATAACATTGAACAGATATCTCACTCTT
>NC_088370.1:21778584-21796084 GCF_034508935.2 Berghia stephanieae | reverse complement strand
TAATTGTTATTCTAGAACTTTTGACGATCCCATTTTCTTCCTTTTTTACTGTCGCTGATATGACCTAAATGTGTTGCGAGCGCCGTAAAACCATTGGAAACAAACAAACAAACAAACAAACAAACAAAAGTAGTCCTTCAGAACCATTGGGCCAATTGAGCCGGAGTTTCTATAGTGTGAAATGCTTGCTATCCTTTGGATGTGACGCTAGTCCATCGCAAAGTACTTTCCGCCAAATCTATCAGACTCAGCTACAGGGTGGGGGGGGGGGGGGGGGGGGGGGGGGGTAAGTGGATGCAGAAAAAAATCTTGACAGTACCCGGAATCAATATTGGTCCCTTTGCACGTGAAGCGAGTGCTGTACCAACTGAGCTATCGGTGCCATCCTAAGTTGATATGCTTAGTGAAAAGAATGAATATGATTTTTCCAAAAAAAAATAATAATAATAAATAGATAAATAAATAAATTTATAAATAAATAAATAAAATAATAATAATTTAATATAAGAAGATTACAAAAAGTCACGCTCGTATTTTTTTTTTTTCTTATTGTCATTGTTAATTCACATCTCGACATCCCTGTTATCCCGAAATCAATCACAATCGTCAAACGGTATGGATGCTTCAATTTCACTGATGAAGACTCGATAATGTGGACGTTTCGGGTTTCTCCTTTGCCAAGTACTTTGCGATAGATTAGCGTCCGTTCAAAAGGGTAGCAAGCAATCGCTATTGTCCGTTTCACGTTTTAGAAACCGAGATAAACTCCGACTTCTTGGGCCAACTTGCTCTGACAAAAAAAAAGAGCTTTTATATAGCGCAATATCCACTAAATTGCTAATTTTACACCTGAGTAGGGTGAGCGAATGTGAGTACAGAGCCTTTTTCCTTAGACTGAACAACGCGCAGAGCCCAGTTTGAGTGATAAATTAACTAGCTATATTGATTTATTGTGTTGGTTGGATGTGGTGTTTTGGGGAAATTCTGGCTGAACACTCTGGCCTGTTAGGAGAGAGTTCACTTTTGATGAATGCCGGTGTCCTGCAGCAGTCGGGTGTGGTCTTTCCGGGCAGCAACTCGTACCTCTCTACGTCAACATGGAGTTGATGGGAGAAGCAACAATAGAGCTCATTACTGATGGCGGTTATTGATGGCGGTGGTCATGTATCACTTGTTTTACTCTAATGACGCTGTTTTAAATCACTCAATCCTAGAGATATTTGCTACTTTTCAAAATAGAAATATATGTATTAAAAATGAGCATGTGCATGGATAGTTTTATTCAACTATTATTATTATGCAAAAACGAAAAACATGAGCTTTGATACTACCCCTATAATTTGTCTCAGAAAAATGTAATAAATCGGCATGGGTAAAAGTAACCCCGGGTATGCTACGGATATAGTCGGTGTTAGGGTTGAGTGAGTTAATAGAGTGCCTACTTTCCGAGCATGACTGAGCGGATCCATGCTGGATGGAGCAGCACAATAAATCCTGCCGGATTCTGCCGTAATGAGCACAATGAGATAGAGCTGATGGTCTGAGTGAAGGCGTTAGGAGTAGCTTCATTGATGGTCCACTTTGTTTATGATGTTTTATATATATATATATATATATATATATATATATATATATATATATATATATATATATATATATATATTTAATTATCGATTTTTTTCAGACTGATCTATGAATTAATTTATAATTTACAGTCAGAGCATATTAAATGAGTAAAAAAAAAAAACCAAAAACAAATCACATTTTGTTATATCTGGCTGGCAGACGTTAAAAACATTTTACCTAAACGCATAGCATCAATACTGCGTTCTTGGTAAACATTTGGTGGGGTTGTTTGTGTTGTCAGCTTCAAGTAAAATCCAACACAGGCCCTAAAGAATGAGTCAATGGATTCCCGCCATCACTTAAACTTAAACCTCTCTCTCCCCCCCCCCCCCCCCCCCCCCCCCCCCCCCACTACGTTGTGTTACACATTGACAGAACAACTTTCCACATTTCGGCCGGAAACTCTTTTTCTTTACTAATATAGATAGTATGCGCCTGGCTAAGAAGCTCACAACATTGCCATCCGAAATGATAACGGACCAACACACCAAACTATGTGTAACTTTGAACGCTTATAGTCTGGTTCATACAGTTCAGTGAGCATTACTCATAAACGCGGATGGCAAAATACAATAGCAAAGACCTGAGTAAATCATCTTCGAACTATCTATAGATAGAATGAAGATGACGTCACTCATGTCTTTGTTATTGCATTTTTTCCACCCGCGTTTATGAGTTAATTTTCGCTAAACTGTGTTATCCAGACAATAAACGTTCAAAAGTTACACATAGTTTTGTGGGTTGGTCCTATATACTTCCGGATGGCATTGTTATGAGCTTCTTATCCAAGCGCATACTATCTATAGATATTATGAAGTTGACGTCACTCAGCTCTTTGTTATTGCTTTTAATTTTTATATTATTTTTTTTGCCATCCTCGTTTATGAGTAATTTTCACTAAACTTTATATTAACCAGATTATAAACGTTCATGGTTACACATAGTTTTGTGGGTTGGTCCTATATACTTCCGGATGGCATTGTTATGAGCTTCTTATCCAAGCGCATACTATCTATAGATAGTTTTCGCCTGGCTAAGAAGCTCACAACATTGTCATCCGGAAGATTAACGGACCAACATTCAAAACTATGTGTAACCATGAACGTTTATAATCTGGTTAATATAAAGTTTAGTGAAAATTACTCATAAACGAGGATGGCAAAAAAAATAATATAAAAATTAAAAGCAATAACAAAGAGCTGAGTGACGTCAACTTCATAATATCTATAGATAGTATGCGCTTGGATAAGAAGCTCATAACAATGCCATCCGGAAGTATAACGGACCAACACACAAAACTGTGTGTATCCATGAACGTTTATAGTCGGGTTAATACAGTTCAATGAGCATTACTCATAAACGCGGATGGCAAAAAACAATAACAAAGACCTGAATGACGTCATCTTCGAACTATCCATAATGGTAACCACCGTCTTAAACTGGCAATGTTATATTTTAAAAAAAAACGGTTTTATTTATGGTGGAATGTATTGGACTTCAAGAAGTGAATTGTCAGAATTTAAAAGATAAGACGAACGAAGTCTGATTTTAAAAAGATGTATTTATTTATTTATTTATTTATTTATTTATTTATTTATTTATTTATTTATTTATTTATTTATTTATTTTTATTTATATAGTTTTTAAAATATGTATTTATTTTATTATTTATTTTTAAAAGTTTAATTCTAGCCAAACTGTAAGAAATACGTTTTTTTGTCAAAACTAAACAAAAAAAATAAATAAATACGGCACACTAATGTTGTTGTGGTCCCTATTGACTCCGGCCCAATCCTATTAGACTACATCAGGCGATGGAATCCGTTTAGCCCTATGTTAACAGCAGGCTGCGTTAAAGCTATTACAAGTCAGTCAGACAGATATAAGCAAACAGGGCCTGAAGTTAGGAAAAAATAGATGAATAAATAGACAAATAGATAGATAAATAAATGAATGAATAAATTAATAAATTATATAAATAAATAAATAAATAGTTAATGAATACATAAATGAGAAATAAATAAGTAACCATCTAAATAAATAAAAATAAATAAACAAACAAGTAAATAAAACGATAAATGAAAAATGAAAGATAAATATATGAACAAATAAATTTGATTAATAGATAAATGAATAAATAAAATAAATATATATATAGATAACTAAACTTGATAGATAAATAAATAGATACTTGAATGAATGAATAAATAGATTTATAAATGAATGAATGAAACTGTATAAATAAAACACACATCGTCAAGTGTACGTAGATATGTAGGCCTATATAGATGTAAAGTATTGATGGGGTTCCCAATAGCTCAGTTGGTAGAGCATTGGCTTCACAGGCAAAGTGACCATGATCGATCTCTGGTGCAGTCGAGATTTTTCTGACCCCCCCCCCCCCCCCACCCGTGTCCACCCAGCACTAAATGCACTATTAGCTTTGACTGAAAGTACTTTGAGAGAGATTAGCGTCCTATCCAAAGGATAGCAAGCAATTGCTATTGTTCGTTTCACGCTATAGAAACCAATGGTTCTGAATTAATCTAAACTGACTGACCCCATCATTAAAGCCATAAAACACTCTTGATCGTTCAGTGTATTTGTCTATAGATAGTATGCGCTTGGCTATGAAGCTCACAACATTTCCATCCTGAAGTATAACGGACCAACACACAAACCTATGTGTAACTTTGAACGTTTATAGTCTGCTTAATACATTACAGTTTAGTGATAATTTTTACTCATAATAAAAGCGGATGGCAAAATACAATAACTTAACAAAGATCTGAAGGACGTCATCTTCGTTCTATCTATAAAACCCTATTGATCGTTCGGTGTATTTGACTATAATAGTCGTGACGACCGCCACAATACTGGTCTATTGATGCTAGGCGTTTAGGTCAAGGTTGTAGTCCTTATAGTTAAATTTATTAGTCAACAGTTTACCCTCACAGGGATTAACTCACTCATCCCTAACACCGACTATATCCGAAGCTTGCCATTTTCATTTCTTCTGACAGTGAACGCCTCCATGTCTGTTTTAGACGCCCCCACCTTTCGTGTCCACTCAAGGGACTGGCGGGTGGCACCATTGTCCCTGAGACTTTTTTTTTTTTTTCCAAGATGAGGGTAATTTAAATCGATCCAAAACTCCCTAACTCCGTTTTTCCCATTTTGAGATATTGAGGATTATTTCCCCTACAATTTCTGATTCGGTCTATTATTTTATCATATTTAAACCTCAAATTTACACAAATCTACGGGAATTTGATGCTTAAAATAGAATATATGTTTCACTTTATGTCATGGATGGAAAACCTCAAAAAGTAGAAAAATTGACTCAGCGTGCTGTGGAAAACCAGCCTTTAATTTGAAGGACGAGATTCCTGGCCTAGCTTTTAAATACGAGTATTTCCACTGTACGACAGTACTCTCTCCTTACCAGCTATTTTTAGAATTTCCCCCGAAAACTCACACCCACCCTACGCAAAAAGAGACTTTTCCTAATCAAACAAAAAAGTATCAAGTGCATTCTATACAGAATGTTGTTCAGCAAAATGTTGTCTACAACATTATGTTTAGTATTAATAGCTGTAATTATCAAAGCATTTCTTTAAAGTTTGTGATGTACGAGAAGAGAAATAATCAGAATTAGAAAATTGTCGGTTGCATCGTAACGAATGTGACGATTTTCCTATGGTTGGTAAGGAGAGAATTAACGGGTTAATCCCATCAGACCACACAGCCTACAAGAGCGATGTCTCCATCCATTTGTTGTGGAATTAGTGACCCAGTCCTTGTCAAAGCTAGTAGGTCATCTGACTGTTACCAATTCCCTTCTTTTAACTCTTTCCATTTGACTCTTTTTTGTTTTGTTTTTTGTTTTGTTCTCTCTTTTAAAAAAAATGAGTAGTCCCTTAGAAAGAAACTGGAGGCAGCAGAAATGTGGTTTCTTAGAAGGACGTTAAGAATCTCATGGACAGAGAAGAAAACTAATGAAGAAGTATTAGAGCAAGCTGAGACTAAAAGGTTGTTAATTCGTACAATAAGAAAAAGACAAATACAATTTTTAGGGCACCTAAATCGACGTAAATATATTGAACATCTTGCTCTCACAGGAAAGATAGAAGGCAAAAAGAGTAAAGGTAGACAAAGAAAAACATATTTGAATAGTTTGAACAGTTGGGTGACAAAGAAAGAGAAGAGTAATATTAGTTTTCTGAGGTTATCTGATCAGAGAGATGAATGGCGTACCATGATCACCGATGTCTGGCACAGACTTGGTACTTGAAGAAGAAGAAGAAGTCCCTTAGAGCACACTATGAAACCGGAGTTTTTCCCCTGTTTCTGTAGCGTTAAAGAGGCAGGAGTAGTTGCTTGCTACCTTTTGGATAGGATGCTTAGGAGAACCTCTTAGTACTACAATCTAGACAAAATGCTCCAAAGCCTGAATGTGGGTTCTGGGGAACCAAACTTTCCTTTATTTTCATTAAGATTTATCGAGTCAAAGAGTCAGAGGAGAATGCAGTTCTGCATCAGGAGCCAAAAACTTCGTATTTCTACGAATGTTTTGTAGTAGTAGTCAGGTCTGGTCTACTGGGGTATTTGTGACCCTTCGCCCCAAAACGGTATTAAGTCGGGTTGGTTATGATGTTGAAAATTGAATTTATAATCAGAAATATCAGACTTGTGTTGAGTTTGTAGGTTTTATTGAGGAGAATGGATACCATATTCTAGTTTGCTAATGCCAACAATTTATAGTTTTGACCAGTTTAACATTTAATTCGCCTTTTAAGCATCTGGTTCGTTCCGAGATAATACGGTTTTGAGAATAATGGGTCACATTTGTCATTCCATTTGACGCAAGCCGGAATCCCAGGCTGGTGCCAAGAGTCCAGGCCAAATTAGTTGTTACTTTTAGTCCTACTATCTAGACAGACAAAATGCTCTTAGGCCATGCGACTGTGACTTATCCGTTGGTTTAACACTTCCCACGCGGTGTTGTGTGTGTCTGTGTGTGTGTGTGTGTGTGTGTGTGTGTGTGTATGTGTGTGTGTCTGCCTGTATGTGTTCCGTTGTTTGTTTTTTTTTGTGTGTGTGTTTTTTTTTTAATTCCTTTTTTATTGTTATTTATTTATTTGTTTTTCTTCTCCTTCTTCTCCTTCTTCTTCTTCTTCTTCTTCTTCTTCTTCTTCTTCTTCTTCTTCTTCTTCTTCTTCTTCTTCTTCTTCTTCTTCTTCTTCTTCTTCTCTCTCTCTCTTCTTCCTTCTCCTCCTCTCCTCTCTCTCTTCCTCCTTCCTCTCTCCTCCTTCTTCCTTTCTTCTTCTTCTTCTTCTTCTTCTTCTTCTTCTTCTTCTTCTTTTCTTCTTCTTATTATTATTATTATTATTATTATTATTATTATTATTATTATTATTATTATTATTATTATTATTATTATTATTATTATTAATTATTTTATTATTTATTTATTTACTTTTTTTTTATTTCGTTATTTTTTTAAAATTAATTTATTTATTATTTTATTTATTGTTTTATATATTTGAGTTGAACAGATACTTTTTGAACAATTAAAATTACGCCCTTTTGCAACAGCACCATAAGATCCCGTCGCCTAGGCATTCCATGAAGGAATATAGATAATTCATCAAACAGGATGTCTGATGTCAACAGGAATCACCCATGCTGTCCAAGTGGGCAAAATCGGGTTTAATAATCTTGCCCACGCAAAAATAAAACGAAAGTGCCTCAAACGGGTACTCAAACTCTGGACCTTCCGGATCACAGTGGAATGCTTTCACCACTCGGCCACTTCGCCCCCCAAGAGATAATTAATGGTAATAAAAGTTAATGTAAAGCAAAATTCTGCTTGCATACAAATACTTCAAACTAAAATCAAACAAGTTTGTCACAAAATCGATAATTGTAACGTTGATCACACCGAGGTCCAAAGTAGTAAGAGTTTCCGATAACATCGGCTGGGTGTCACGTGAATGCTATTTATAGAAAGCGGAAGTTGACATAATGTGAAATACGGGTTTCATTTTAGTTTTCGTTTGTGTTACAAATAAATGGTATGGTACGCAGAGATGCCTATTTGAAATTTTAAACATTCGTAGTTTCCAAGGGAAAAAAAAGAAGGAAAAGTCTCTTTAAATTTTTAAAATTTGAGCTTTATATAGCGCAATATCCACTAAATGTGCTCAAAGCGCTATACAAGGGGTCCATGGCCAACAGCAACATTTAACAAGTAGGACGGAACATGACGCCTGTTAGGCGATATTACATTTTTTTTCGGACAGAGACAACGCTGTTAACGGTCAGGTACTCATTTTACACCTGAGTACGGTGAGAGAATGTGAGTAAAAAGCCTTCTCCAAGGACTCAACTATGCGCCGAGTGCGAGGCTCGAACCTTTGACCTTCCGATCCGAAAGCGAGTGTCATACCACAAGACCACATAGCCGCACAAATAGCTTTAGAAAAAAAAAATTTCCCTTCAGCATGATCCAAAAAATGCTCCAAAGGCCTGAGGAACTAAACTTTCCTTTTCAATGAGATTTATTGAGTCAAAAAAGAAGCGGCTGTTGTTCTGTAACTGGAGTCAGAAAATCGTATTTCTACGATTTTTTCGCATTACTAGGTAGGGCTGGTACTTATAGATTAAAGTGTGCGTCACAGCCTATGGAGCTGGAGTTTATTCCGGTTTCTGTAAATAACTAGAATTACTCTTAACCCTCTCCGTACCAACTACAGGAAAATCGGCACATTCGTTACGATACAACCAACTTTTTTTAAAAATTCAAATTTCTTTTGTATACATCATAACATTTAAAGAAAATAACAGTATGTTTTACTATAGAAATTGTGTATCGCAAGAACTTACTGCTCTTGTGTTTTGTTTTTTTAATTCTGAAAAGTGAGTGGAGCAGGCACTTATGTTCATAACAACAAGAGATGACGTGAGTAGGAAAGTGCCAGAAGACAATAGAGAATAGACCAATAAGGTCGCGGGTGCAAACCCCCATCACCGCTGCGAAAATTGTTATTTTCTATTGTCTTCTGGCACTTTCCTGCTGTTGTGTTTGAGTGATAAAAAATATATTTTGTGTGTGAAGTTTTGGGGAAAATCCTGAAAATGACCAATGAGAGAGTTAAGCCTCTTGCTTCCTTGTGGAACATCGGGGCCGCAACAGCACTCTTCAATCTCACTCGTTTTTTTAAAAGGTATAACTTATCTGGGCCCAGGTTTGTCGGGCTGCCTTCAACCGTAGTCATCGTTTAGTTATAGCCTGACACTGAAACCCAAAAAGACTGGCATTTTGACGTCATTATTTGTTTTTTGCACCGCCGAGTGAGTTGTCGTTAGTAGTTAGAGCTCATGAAGTGGTCCCATTGGTTGAACTATTGAATACAACTCACGATTTGTTTTCTTTTGTGGCCAAAGACTGGCATTTTGACGTCATTTTTTGGTCAGTGTCGGGCTATGACTTGACGATGGCTACGTTCTGAGTCGGTTTTTGGAAGTCTTCCTTATCTGGGCCCAGGTTTGTCCGGCTGACTTCAACTCAGTCTCAATGCTTTGTCGCCATGTTTGCTTTGGTCGACTAACCCTCCTCTTTCCTTATGGGTTCCAGTCCAAAGTCTGTCAATAAAATTCCCTTAATTTCGTCCCATAGGGGACACGTTTGTCAGTTATGCGTCGGAATGACTTTTGTGCTGTATGCGGAATATATGAGAATATTCCTTAAGGTTGTTTTCATGGCGTTTGCCACAAACAATTCTAGCAATAGTAAGTTTTGGGTGGAAAAAGCTTAGGAAACAATTTGCTTTTATCAGTGTCCCTGGATTAAAAGAATATAATATATATATTTTTTTTTAATCGACCAATAACTCGGGGTGGGGCAGACTTTGTCAGTCATTAAGTCTGTCTGGTCTGACTTGATGGTGGCTCTATAAATAGATTCGTGCGGTCAGATATATCATCTGTTAGATTGTCACCCTGTCTCTCTCCCTCTCTTTTTCTCTCTTTCTCTCTCTCTCTCTCTCTCTCTCTTTATCTCTCTCAATCTTTCTTTCTCTCTATCTCTCTCTCTTTCTCGTCGCTCTCTCTCTCTCTCTCTTTCCTCTTCTCCCCTCTCTCTCTCTTTCTCTCTCTCCCTCCACCCATCTCTCTCTCTCTCTCTCCCTCTCTCTCTCTCTTTCCCTCTCTTTCTCACTCTCTCTTTATACTTTCAAATGATGGTCAGACACCCCTATCTAAAACCCGTGTATAATGGTGGGAGGTGGACAGAAGGTGGAGACAATCCCTGATAGGCATTGACTTGATGACAGAGTACATATGACTGTACTGTCTGTGTTGATTTAATGGACATGGAACGTGTCCAATCTCTTTATTCTGCGTCCCTGCTTTTGGTTCTTCTAACTCGTCCATGCCAGTAATACCTGTCATCCTCTATCTAGCACTCACTCTGATTCGTACACAGTTGTTGAAATAATTACAGCTTTGGTAAATTCGAAGTTTGATTTTCGTTTCTATTAGACAATTTCACACTCTCTCTCTCTCTCTCTCTCTCTCTCTCTCTCTCTCTCTCTCTCTCTCTTTCTCTCCCTCTCTCTATCTCTCTCTATATTTTTCTCTCTCTCTATCTCTGTCTGTCTCTCTCCCTCTTTCCCTCTCCCTCTCTCCTCATTCTCTCTCTCTCTCTCTCTCTCTCTCTCTCTCTCTCTCTATTATGTCTAGATCTGTTTCAAAGATCACATGTTTCAGATCATTATATTACATCAATGTCTGCTCCATTCTTTGTCACTGTGAGTGATTCAGAGGGAACTGACCCAAATAGTTTATGCGATCATTTGTTTCATCAGAATGCATGCAGTGTAGCTAGCAATGATTTTTGTAGACGAACTTGACAATGAATGTGAGGTTTTTAGAGCAAGCGCTCCACTCTCTTTATCTCCCCCCCCCCCCTTTCCATCTCTCTCTATCTATCCCTACATCTCTCTATCTCTCTCTATCCCCCCCCCTCTCTCTCTCTCTCTCTCTCTCTCTCTTTCTTTCTTTAAAAATCGATATAATAATCGATATATTAATTTGTTTTCAGTTTATAAGGGAAAGACGATATTAATTGTCATCGATTACTTGATTGATGTATCGATATTAATTAATTTCTTTGACAATTGCCGCAATGGCGGCAGACAAGATCAAACGCTTGGAATGTGAAATAGTCAACATTCTCATTTTGTAACGGAAACAATTTGTGGTAATGAAATCAATCCCCTACTCACCTTTCACTTCCTTTTCCCTCGTCTCCTTCAGCTGCTGGTGCTTCTCCGGGGAGGGAGAGAGAGAGAGAGAGAGAGAGAGAGAGAGAGAGAGAGAGAGAGAGAGAGAGAGAGATTGGGGGGGGGGGGAACAGAGAGAGAGAGATACAGAGGGAGGGAGAGGGAGACGGAGAGATAGAAACCGAAAGAGGGAGACAGCGAGAGAGAGGCACACACACACACACTACATACACGCACACACACAGGGAGAGGAAGACACAGAGAGAGAGGGGATAAAGGAAACTTGAGAGGAACACAGAGAGAGAGGGAGACATAGAGAGATGACACACATACACTCTGAGAGAGAGAGAGAGAGAGAGAGAGAGAGAGAGAGAGAGGATAGACTCACAGAGAAAGAAAGGAAGAGAGATAGAGAGAGAGAGAGAGAGAGAGAGAGGGAAGAGACAGAGAGCCCTAATAACGATATCGATCATCTATCAGGTATCCAATAATTGGTTTTTGATTGGAACCCTATGACGCACAAGCACACACATAAACACCACGCACGCACACACACCCACACACACAACCACATACTCTCCACATCACAACACCTCGACACCCCCCCCCCCCCTCCCATATTCATCATAAAATAGGGCGTTTACTACACTGCTACTCTGTGACAAGGACTTAATAATATTCTCTCTCTCTCTCTCTCTCTCTCTCTCTCTACCTCTCTCTCTACATCTGTCTCGCCCTCTCTCTGTCTCTCCCATTCTCTCCCTCTCTCTTCCTCTCTCTCTCCCTCTCTCTCCCCCCCCCTCCCCTCTCCCCCTCTCATCTGTCTCTCTTCCTCCCTCTCTCTCCTCTCTCTCTCCCCGCTCTCCTCCCCCCCCTCTCTTCTTCTCTCTTACCCCTCCCTCTCTCTCCCTCTCCCTCTCTCTCTCTCTCTCCCTCCTTCTCTATCTTCTCTCCCCTCTCTCTCCTCCTCTCTCTCCTCTCTCTCCTCTCTCCCCCTCTCTCTCCTCTCTCTCTCTCTCTCTCTCTCCTCTCTCCTCTCTCTCTTCTCCTCTCTGTCTCTGGTCGAATATTTCTCAAATTATTCGCTCAGGACTCAGTCTTGCCATGCGTTGAGTCTCTGATCTGAGCTTTTTATTTATTTATTTAATTTTTGTTTTGTTTTGTTTTGTTTCGTTCTTTTTTTTCTTTTTTTTTTGGTTCATTTTTATGTATTTGTTTGTTTATTTATTTATTTATTTATTTATTTATTTATTTATTTATTTATTTATTCATTTATTTCTTTAGACCTGTAAATTCTCATTCTGAAATCAGTCAATTCGTCAAATTCAAATATTTTTTTAAAAAGAAAGAAAGATATGAAGAAAGAAAGAATTCATGAATCGTAGTCCGTAAAGTAATTAGGAATCTTCAACAGCGCTACGCATAGCTCATGGGCCTTTTATATTTATTAATTCATTCATTTTTAAATTAATTTATTCATTTATTTATTTATTTATTTATTTATTTATTTATTTTTATATTTATTTATTTGAGGTCATTATATAATCCAACTGATTTTGAACTGCTAAATGAAAGGAGAGAAAAATTATTATTCAGTTTAAAGTGAGGCGTATTAGGAAGTCGAGTTTTTGACAAAATGTAAACAAAAAAAAATTGGACGTGATGAGAACTGTGGAAAATGCACCCTGTCTGTTTGTGAGAGCGTGTTTGTGTGTGTGTGTGTGTGTGTGTATGTGTGTGCATGTATTTGTGTGTGTGTGTGTGTGAATCAAAATCATTTTGTTTTAGTTCCTTTTTTAAAAAAAAAATTAATCTTTGAAGAGGAGGGCGGTTGGGGGGGGGGGGGTAAACAGACAAATAAATAGATGGGTGGATATATAGATTTAGTTACTGATAGATAGACAATTGGACGGATAGATAGATTGACAAATTAATAGCTAGATATATAGATATGTAAGTAGGTAGGTAGGATCGCAGGCAGGCAGATACATAGATAGAATGAGATATAGATAAATAGATAGATAAATAGATAGATAGATATAGATAGATAGATAGATAGATAGATAGATAGATAGATAGATAGATAGATAGATAGATAGATAGATAGATAGATAGAGAGGGAGAAAAAGAAAGATATATATATATATATAGATAGAGAGAGAGAGAGAGAGAGAGAGAGAGAGAGAGAGAGGGAGAAAGAAAGAAATAGAGAGGGAGAAAGAAAGAAAGAAAGAGAGAGAGAGAGAGAGAGAGAGAGAGAGAGAGAGGAGAGAGATGAGAGAGAGAGAGAGAGAGAGAGAGAGAGAGAGAGAGAGAGAGAGAGAGAGAGAGACGGACTGACTGACTGAATTGTGCTGGCGTTAAACTGTAGAACACTGTTATATAAGTGTATCTCATATCACATCAGAGAGAATACGATATAATCGAATCTCTCTGATCACTTGGAATGCGTGACTTTATCGACTAGATATCGATTTATTCATACCCAATCAATAATTAATCGATATTAATAAAAAAAAGCTCTCGTCGATGAGGAGATTGCCTTTTAACCCTTTACGTCCGGGCGTTCCATCATTGTATTCTCAATCTGACGTTATTTCCCTTTGAACCCTTTCACATCCGGTGGTTCCATCATTGTATTCATAATCTAACGCCATTTGTATTTTATAAGCCTTTACATTTGGGGTTCGGTTCCATCATTGTATTCTCAATATGACGTCATTTGCCTTGTAACCCTTTACATCCGTGGGTTCCATCATTGTATTCTCAATCTGACGTCATTTGCCTTTTAACCCTTTCCATCCGGGGGTTCCATCATTATATTCTTAATCTGACGTCATTTGCCTTTTAACCCTTTACATCCGGGGGTTCCATCATTGTATTCTTAATCTGACGTCATTTGCCATTTAACCCTTTACATCCGGGGGTTCCATCATTGTATGCTCAATCTTTTTCCACGACGAGAACCATTTAAACCGATGGACATTTGAAGGACGATTTTTCTGGCCAATCTTTTAAATACCCGACTTGACTTTCTTGAGTACGGCCATTAAGTGGTTTAATTAAGATTGTTGACCTAAGCAACCCGTACTATTTGCGGCTGTGTGGTCTTGTGGTATGGCACGCGCTTTCGGATCGGAAGGTCCTGGGTTCAAGCATGCCTCGCTCGGCGCATAGTTCAGTCCTTGGAAAATGCAAAAATGCTCTTTACTCACACTCCCTCACCGTAATCAGGTGTAAAATGAGGGCCCGGCCGAAAAAAATGTAATATTACCTAACAGGCGTCATGTCATGCTCTACATTTTAAGTGTTGCTGTTGGCCAGGGACCGTCTCTTTGTTGAGCGCTTTGAGCACGTTTAGTGGATATTGCGCTACATGTTTACAATGATAGATTATGCTGTTTTATAAAAATGCAGTTAGAATAAAAGATTATTCAATACAATTTGAATTACTCTATCACGGCGTCAAACTGTTATTTATTGTATGTGGAAATGGGATAGAAAGAATGGAGTTAACGTCATGAAGATCCTTGTTATTCTTTATAGACCGCCAGTTGGGTGAGTGATTAGTTCTCAGTAAATACACCAATCAAGCAATCTAAATTATTCGTGCTTGACCAGGCACTTCTCAGGTTACAAATTTCAATAGTTTTGTGTTTTTAGTCATAAACAATTTTTTTAAAAAATGAAAATGGCAACTTTAAAAAAAAAGACCAAAATGGCAAACACGGAGCGTTTCGGGCACTAAGCCCTTCTTCACCCAACAACAACAACAACAACTACAATCAATAATAACAACAAGAACAATAACAACAACAATGACAATAACAACAACAAAAACAACAAGAACTACAATCAATAACAACAACAACAACAACAATAACTACAACAACAACAAAAACAACAACAACAATACGAGCTTAAAAACCAGATATCTGGTGTTTGTCCATTTGACATAGTGTTAGTCGTAAATAGTATAATATTATGTAACACATTCATAGCAAACATGATTCAAATAATTGTGTTTTAACCCTCTCCTTACCGACCATTTTCAAAATTTTCCCCAAATCTTCACACCCACCCAACAAAAAAACAGACATTTCTTACTCAAACAGAAAGGCAACAAACACATTCTATACAAAATATTGTTCGACAATATGAACTCTCTTACAGAATGTCAAGTTTTTTTTATAGCTATAGCAAAAAGAAATGAAATCTGGATGAGAAAGGGACAGTTGCATCGTAACAAATGTTACGATTTTCCAATAGGTGGTAAGGAGAGGGTTAAGTAATAAAAACCTCCTTACCACCAGCAGCAAAATCGTCACATTTGTTACGACACAATATTACATTTTTCTTATTCAGATTTATTTTGTACATCACAAACTTTGAAGAATAATATTTGTTTATTTAACTCTCTTCTTACCAGCCATTTTCAGGATTTGCCCCAAAACTTCACACCCAACTCACACAAAAATATATTTTTTTTATCACTCTGACATAATAGCAGTAAAATTCTTGCGATACATAATTTCTTTAGCAAAACATGCTCTACAACACACTGTTTATTTTCTTTAAATTTTTTGCTGCACAAGAGAAATTTTAATAAGAAAAATGTTAGTTGTATCGTAACGAATGTGACGATTTTCCTGTAGTTGGTATGGAGAGGGTTAATAAAAACATAAATATGTTTTATATATAGTTTGATCGAATTTTAAAAATCATTTTTTTCTACTGGGACAATACTGAAAACGATCGGTAATGAGAGAGATAAATCATTTTTTATAATTCAATCTCCTCGACATGATACCATTCTGTATGTAGCGATGGGTCACATTGAGTCACATTTTACTTCTCTGAAACCCGACAAGAAAATGCCGAATCCGACCTGCAACTTGTAGGTCTGATAACCCAATTCCTCATGGGCTCATTGTTGAGATGGAAATTCAAAAAAACAAAACAAAACAAAGAATAATAATAATAATAATAATAATAATAATAATAATAATAATAATAATAATAATAATAATAATAATTAATAATAATAATAATAATAATAATGATAATAATAAACATTTATACAGCTCCCATTCTCGTGTTAAACACAAGCACTAGGCCCTTTACAATATAAATTATCAATTTTGAGTGGAGAAAAAAAAATGCAATGCAATTAAATTCATAGCCAAATCTGGGATTCATAGCGTCAATAAAAGCAAATACCGCAAAGATGTATCTTGAGATTCTTTTTAAAGGTAGGTAAAGACTTGCACTCCCTCAGATCACGTGGTAGTTCATTAAAAAAAAAAAAATTACGCAAAATATTGCCCATTAAAACAATGTTTAACTGGTAGGCCCATAAGTGGGTTCGGATGGTAGACCTGCATTTTTGTACACGTCGACCTCAATGTTTTGAAAGTGCCGAAGCCAATCACATCATATTATAACTGTTTACTTCCTGTTCTAACCTGGCCGATGAATAGGGTTTCGATAATAGGGTTCGGTATCGATTACTGTTAAGTGATATAATATTTTTTTTTTTTTTTTAAATGGGATTTGGTAGGGAAGGGGCTGGGCGAGGCTGGGTGGGATTGGAGGAGATTTTCTTGTCGATCCATTTTGGCAATATGGGTAAGACAGTTTGTATGGCTATAAATCTTGATTAAGCCAATTGACTCAGGAGGAGAAAAGAGAAATAAACAAGGCTGACGGGGGGGGGGGGCAGGGATTTGGTTAGAGCTAGAGTTAATGGGAGAGGGACAGGGAGGTAGTGAGACGGTAAATAGGAGTGAGGAGAGAGAGGAGGGGGGAGGGAGGAGATGAGATTTGGGAGAGAAGAGTGAGTGGGAGAGGAGACAGTAGAAGGAATGAGATACACAATGACGATGAGAAGATAGATGAGAGAGAGGGGTGGAGGGAGAGAGAGAGGAGAGAGAGAGAGGGGTGTGAGAGAGAGAGGAAAGAGAGAGAGAGGAGAGAGAGAGAAGAGAGAGAGTGAGAGAGAGAGAGAGATAGAGTGAGGGAGAGAGAGAAAAGTAGAAAAGAGAGAGTAGAAAGAGATGGAGTAGATAGAGAGGAGTGGGGAGGGAGGGAAAGTACGAGAAGGAATGAGATACACAAGACGATGGAGAAGAAAGATAGAGAGAGATGGGGTGGGGAGAGAGAGAAAGAGAGAGGAGGAAAGAGTGAGAGAGAGAGGGGGGGGGGGTTGGAGAGAGAGGGAGAGAGAGAAAGAGAGAGAGGGAGAGAGAGAGAGAGAGAGAGAGAGAGAGAGAGACTCACAACCAATATTTATGATGATTGCCTCATAATACAAATCTCACCTCGACTAGCATCCAGTTGTGTATATTTGTCACTTTTTCTCGATATGAAACCTTTACATTTCATTAGTCGTCTGAGGCCTACGGCTATGGTGATGATGATGATGATGATGCTGTTGTTGGTGGTGATGGTTGTGATTGTGGTGATGATGGTGTTGGTAGTGATGATGATGATGATGATGATGATGATGATTACATATTGATGACTCGGACGACGGTATAATGATGATGATGATGATGATCATCATTAATATTTTAATATTAACAATA
>NC_088370.1:21768584-21771084 GCF_034508935.2 Berghia stephanieae | reverse complement strand
CAAGACTCGATAGACGGATGGATAGTTAAGATTAGATGGGTTTTTTTTAGAGGCCTGTGAGTGTGTGTGTGTGTGTGTGTGTGTGTTTGTATTTTTATTTGAGTGTAATTGAGAGAGAAAGCAATCGAAGAGAGAGAGAGAGAGAGAGAGAGGGGGGGAGGGAGGGAGAGAGAGGAGAGAGAGAGAGCTACAGAGAAACACACAGAGAGAGGGGGGGGAGAGAAAATAAAGAGAGAGAGGGAGAGAAAAAAATAAAAGAGAGAGAGAGAGATAGGAGAGAGAAAAAGAGAGAGAGGGAGAGAAAAAAATAAAAGAGAGAGAGAGAGAGATAGATAGAGAGAGAGAGAGAGAACTTAATTTTTTTACTCTCTAAAATCAATGTGTGCATTAATAACAATTTTGTTGCGGTTTTTTTAAAAAAATTCTTTTTCTTTTTCTTTTTATTAAAAAAAAAATTATTGTGTCCAACGACAATGACTATGGGGTTCATAATAATATTATTATTAAAAACTTATTGACTTGAAATGTAAGATTTACAAAAATAATATGCATGATTGTGTAATATAATAATAATAATAATAATAATAATAATAATAATAATAATAATAATAATAATAATAATAATAACAATAACAATAATGATAATAATAATAATAATAATAATAATAATAATAATAATAATAATAATAATAATAATAATAATAATGATAATAATAATAATAATGATAATTATGATGATAATATTATATTATGTGTATATATGCATACCATTATGGCATTGAACAGTTGTTAGTATTTCATCTTTCATCGTTTGTTTATAGTACAGTATTTGTGACCCGTCGTCTAAGAACGGTTTCATGTTGGGATGAATGGGACCCAGGAACGGGAACGTGACTTGTTAGTATAGGGCAGAGAACTCGTGACGTCACATATTCTACTGTCCCGGTTCCAAACTCACTGGAAGTATGTCTCTAACCAGTCCTTCTGAGGACTAATAATGAATAGGTTACATATTGAATCATAAAGGTGGATGGCATAACTATTTTAGTAGCAGGATGTATCGATATATGCTCTTGGCTGAGAAGCTCATAACATTGCCATTCGGAAGTAAAACGGGCCAACACACAAAACTGTGTGTATCCATGAACATTTATAGTCAGGTTAATAGAGTTCAGTGAGCATTACTCATAAACACGGATGGCAAAAAACAATAACAAAGACCTGAGTGA
Source organism: Berghia stephanieae (assembly GCF_034508935.2). Taxonomy (NCBI): domain Eukaryota; kingdom Metazoa; phylum Mollusca; class Gastropoda; order Nudibranchia; family Aeolidiidae; genus Berghia; species Berghia stephanieae. The sequence goes on along the minus strand of NC_088370.1, from coordinate 21,769,855 downwards.
TGTCAACTTCTTAGGATTACAGATTTATTGACGACCAGCATTTATTTAGACTAGAAAATAAGATGTCATCACTCTGAAACCAAAGGATCAATTATTATTATTAAAGGCAGGTGTATGTCTCCAATCCTCTGGAGCGAGTGGTTTTACACTTCCAATGAGATTGGAACCGAACCAGTTTTCCTTTTTTTAAAAATTATTTGGATATCACACATTTGTTTCCTTTTGAAATGAGAAATTTTTTTTTTTAGTACTTTGAAAGGTAAGAAATTGTATTTATTGTCGGCAACAACTTATAGAAGGAACGAAATCGACGTGACAATTGTCATTGTTTTTAGTCAGCCATTTTGGTGATTAGTCCTTATATTTCAAGTGCTTTTGTTGTTGGTGATATAGTTGTTGCTGTTGATTGTTGTTATTATAGAACCGGGGACGTCTTGTAAAGCGCGTTAATTAAATTTTGTTGATTTTGTGTTATGTAAAAGCTCACAGAAATATGAAAGATGTTCCAGTTTTGCCTCAATTTAAACGAAGAAACTAGGGACCAGGCACCGGTGTAAGATAAAGATCTGAAAAAGTGTGTATGAAAGGTCCCAGGCATAGCAAGAAAGAAAAAAAAATCAGTCTAAATCAATGGGCATGATCTATATTAACTTTCCATGTGCTCGAGGTCATTGGTCACATTGCAAAATGTGCTCAAATTCACCCTTTTAGTGAAAAGTGTTCACAGTTTTTTAAATATCTAACATCACGATTGGCCCTTTCTTTCAGTCGGACACATGGGTATGTTTATAAATTTTGTAAACAAAGCAGCGTGTTTACATTTGTTAAGAAATACCCAATAGGATTCAATAGTCGTAACGTCACTTCCTTCATAATGACGAATGGTAACTTAGCAACACTGGCTCTAAACTATCGGAACAATGGCGGGCGCCTGTATGAAATATTTCTCCGGCGAGCATAATAGCGTATCCAGAGGAAAAAAAAACATAAACTTGATCATGTTTTGACTTTTACACATTCTGGTCACAAGGCATATGAAAAGTTCTAGCCAGCATGAAGAATAAAAAGTAATGATTTTCTTTGTTTAGAACCAAGATGGCCGCCGTTGCCGGGCGACGTGACATCAGACAGCAACAAATCATGTGATTGATGACCTGGTTGGAAAACATGAATATAGATCGCTCCCATTGGGGATTGAACCTCCGACTTTTATAATTACCGGTCAGACGACGTCTGACCATAATAATTACTCTCTTATTTTTAGGATACGT
>NC_088370.1:21723584-21763584 GCF_034508935.2 Berghia stephanieae | reverse complement strand
TAATAATAAAGACCTGAGTGACGTCATCTATAGATAGAACGAAGTTGACGTCCCTGAGGTCTTTATTATTGTTCTTTTGCCATCCATGTTTATGAGTAATTCTATCTAAACCGTATTAACCAGAGTTTAAACGTTCAAGGTTACACATTGTTTTGTGTGTTGGTCGGTCCGTTATAGATGGTATGCGCTTGGCTAAGAAGTTAAACAACATTGCCATCCGGAAGTATAACTGGCCAACACACAAAACAATGTGCAACCATGATCGTTTATAGTCTGGTGAATATAGTTTAGTGAGAACAACTCGAACTATCTATATTTCCGAATGGCAATCTTGTGAGTTTATTTGCCTACCGCACAGCATCTACAGTGGGGAATAAATACAATTTCTTCCAATGGCAAAAATGTCAAAGTTCGTACTTCTCGCCCGTTCAGTTCTGAATTCACGGGTTTGACTTAATACCGCCTGGAGACGGTGGGGCACATATTATGCTGGGAGCTGAGATTTGACATTGAAGTTGATAGGAAACTTGTTTGGGAATTATAACTTATTTCACGTTATTTCACATTGTTTGTGCGCGTGTGTGGCTGTTTATTAATGGACTGATTTTGATTTGAAATAATTGTGTAATTAATAATTAATTAATTAAAAACAGTTTTCTTCGTCAGATCGATCGATGAGGATTTGTCCGAATCACATTCAATCAATTCATTCTTTTTCGGACCCATTTGTATTGGGGTTGTTGTTTTTGGTTGGTTGTTTGTTTGTTTGTTTTTGTTTTTCTAAATTTTAATTTTGTAATCATTTTAAAAAGATTACGATATGATTATTGATATTATTGATATTTTGCAGTGTCAATAAACAATTACCAACTCCATGAACTGAAGTGTTTGCCATTGTTATTATTGTTTCTATGGGATAAAGTTGATTTTTTTTTCTTTTGTCCAGGCAATAGGCATCCTTTTGGCTCAGTTCTTCTCCTGGTCTCGGCGGGGATCCTTAGCTAATATGGGAACAGTTAAAAGTATATGTCTTTCTTTCTTTCTGTCTTGTTTTTTTTTTTTTTTTTTTTTTTAAAGAGAGATTTATATCCTTGTCGAGTGTCTCAAGTCAAAGTGATACTAGGCTGCTAGAAGCTGTGGACTGTAAAAAGTAATAAGCATAAATGAATAGAACATTCCAAGATTTTTCTTCAACAGAGAGGACCTACAAAATTTCTCTGTCGTCAATCTGGAATTGAGTAATGAATTTATGTCTTTATTGGTTTTTGTTGTTGACTGAAGAAAGGTTTTGAGCTCGAAACGTTCCGTGTTTGGTATTTTGTTCTTTTTTGAAGCTGTTCTATTCATTTTTGTTTATTACTTTTTGTAGGTTATCTCTCTGTTTTGTACTGTTATAATTTTTAGCTTTAAATATATATTGTAATTTGAAAGCATTCGAGTGTATCTTTTATGTTTGGATACTTTGCTGGAGCCTGGATGGAACTTTTCTGTACAATAGTCACATCGTTGCGTTGCTGGTGGAAGATATCTATTCCCTATTTGAACCAGTCTTTTTTGTCTTACTTTTCCTTTGGTACTTTTGATTTCAGGTCTTTCTTGGTGGGGTTCCTGACCTCCCCTAGTGGGTATGGAGGTATTTCCTGTGTCTTTTATCCCCCAATATCTGATTTCCAGCATGCTTTCTGTCTTTGTCTTGGAATGAGTTTACTTAGTTTTGTCCTGACCTTGCCCGGAGTCCTTGGCTGGGAGGGAAACAGTCGAATGTATAATTATAGTTTTGGGAGATGATTTTTTCTTTTCCTTGTAAATCATCTCTCTGTTATTGACTTATTTTTTAAAATGTTTATATGATTTGTGTATTCCTCTTAGATCTTGTGCTGGTGATACTTTTAGGTGATCTTAAACTAAGTACACTGAGAATGTGCTCATGGAATTTGCATCTGTACCCTATTTGAACCATTCTTCTTTGTATTACCTTTCTTGGGTGCTTTGATTATAAAACTATAAATAAGAAAATAAATTAAATTTCCTATTGTTCAGCCATAAAGACACTTGGCCACAGTAATAGATTGTCACTCTGTAAATCAGCATATTAGGATGTTAGGCATTGATGAATGAAAAAGAATTGATATGTTAAAGGGGAGAGAGAGAGAGAGAGAGAGAGAGAGAGAGAGAGAGAGAGAGAGAGAGCTTAACTGTGTTTTCTGGATGATAAGGCAATGCATTTTCTATCTGCCATCTCCCCCTCTCACATATGTTATACTATAGTGATAAAAAGACTGCAATTGATTACACATTGTGTCAAAAAATGAGTTGACTTTGCCATTAACAAAAACATACACAAAAATAACAGAACAATATAATAGAAGAAGGAAAAAAAATAATCAAAAAAGGTATCAAGTCTAACTGATGAATCTGCTGGAATATAAGACAAGATAAGATACTTATTTTATTTAATCCTGAATGGAAATTATTATAATGTTACGCATCATTTATCGTTATATTAGCACAGATTTATACACTTTTTATACACCGAACTAATTGATGAAAATACGAAGCTAATTTAAAACAAAATAAACACCAAATGTAATATAACATTCCTAAAACTATACAGAGTAGGTACAAGTAAAGCTATATAAATTGGATATGAAAGTAGAATAGATGTGGAGAGCAAAAAATAGATTTCTAATGTAAATAGATTAGGAAGTATTGCACACAGCTGCCAGTACGGGTTAATAAAAAGTAAAAGTAGAGCATGGCATTTGAATATATAAATGACTAATGTAAATAAAGTACTATGTAAAGTGAATATTCCAAAGACCGCAGAGAAGACTTTGTCTGCTGTATGTTATTTATGGGACACTTTTGGGATATCAGTGAGAATAAACGAACACATATTAGCGAGGCACTGACTATTCCGATATTGACACATAATTGTGGAACCTGGGGCCTCACAAAAAAAAGGAACTTAGAAAGTCTCGATTCATTTCACCGCAAACAATTGCGTCGCGTAATCGGAATCTATTGGCCAGAGACAATTACAAATACTGATCTCTATGAAAGAACTCGGGTCCAACACTTGAGTACACTAATAAAGGAACAGCGATGGAGGCTATAATTTGGTCACATCTTACGTCGTCGAGAAGATAACATCCCAGCCCAAACTGCAATGACAGAATATTTCCTTCATGACATCAAATATGTAGGGAGACCACACACATCAATAGTAACTACCCTGAACCAGGATCTCTCTACATATTATTATCAGACATTGATAGATTCAGATGAGGCCGAATTAATCCCCGAAGAACTAAGAAAAACTGCAGTGCCCTCCGTACAACAGTCACTACTACTCCTTCTACTACTACGACTACTACTACTACTACTACTACTACTACTACTACTACTACTACTACTACTACTACTACTACTACTACTACTCTACTACTACTACTACTACTACTACTACTATCTACTACTACTACTACTACTACTACTACTACTATTCTACTACTACTACTACTAATACTACTACTACTACTACTACTACTACTACTACTACTACTACTACTACTACTACTACTACTACTATCTACTACTCTACTACTACTACTACTACTACTACTACTACTACTACTTCTACTACTACTACTACTACTACTACTACTACTACTACTACTACTACTACTACTACTACTACTACTTAGGGATATCAATGCACCAAGTCCCAGGTTTGACAATTTTTTTTGCCAAGATGAAGGTAATTTCAATCAATGTTTGAAGGATGAGTTTTCTGGTCAAATTTTTAACGACGTGTTTTTTCATTGTTTTGTTTACTCACCTTAACTAATGCTATTTTCACATCTCCCATTCGTCTGTCGTGTTTCATTCATTAATTTGGTTTTGTCGATAAAGGGGAACCCTGAAACGTCCACATTATCTGTCTTCGTTTATTAAAATTGAACAGCCATTCAATTTCCCGAGGTTTTTTTTTTGTTTTTGTTTTTTGTTTTTGTTTTTTCTTCAGACGATGAAAGTTAACTGTGAATAAATTAAGTCTTGACGCGTTTTAGAATAATCTGTAAGGGGGACAATTGCTTCTTTTTAGTGCAAATACGATACCACTGTTTGTCGCCCTTTAAATTGAATACCGACTCTTTCCTTTTCCTATGAGTCGCCCTTCAGAGCCTTTAGTTAGGCCCATGGATCCGGAGTTTATCCCGGTTTCTATGGCGTGAAACCAATAATAGCAACTGTTTGCTCCCCTAATTTATCGCAAAGTACTTTCCTTCAAGTAAGTGTCACATACTCAGAAACCACCCAATCATTGCTGGGTTACCCAGGGGATCAGAAAAATAAGCTGTTTATTTATTAAGTCAATTATCAAGTTGTTTTTTGTTTTTGTTTTGTTTTTTGTTTGTTTGATTGTTTGTTTATTTTGGTGGTTTTTTGGGGTTTTTTTTTTTTTTTTTTTGGGGGGGGGGGGGGGGGGGAAGTGGGTCGAGATGTTATATATTTTTGTTTGCTTGTTCACTTGTTTATCTGTCTGTTGTAATTTGAAAGTTTTACTTACACATATTGTTTTTCTTATTAAAAGCTGATGGTTGGAGAAGAAAAACAAAAAGATTGAATTATCGGAAAAGGCTTTTCACTTACATTTTTTTTCCCATTCTTAAGTTGCCTTTCAAATGATTGCACCTCAAACGATTGCCTTTCCTGTAACAGCGTTTTCCTCTGATGAGAAGAAATTTTATTATCGCCTTACACGTTTCAGTGGCATGTTTCGCACATGTTAAGAGTTGCTGTTGGCTTGGGACCCCTTGTAAAAATGTTTTTCACTTAATGTTGAGGTCCTTTTATAACTGTATTTTTCATTCTTATAGAAACAGCAGCAAAGATAAGATATAAATTTGAAGCACACAAACATACACACACATACACACACAAACACACATACAGACACACACGTACACATAAAAACACACACAAAGACACACACAAGCACAAACACACACGCACACACACACACACACACACACACTTATACACTAAAGGCACAAGGGTGATTTATAAATAAGAAGCAACAACCGCCACCCCCCCCCCCCCTCCCCCCCCCCCACACACACACACGAACTCACCTCACATACACACACACACTCACATACACACCGAGACACGCTCAAATTCCTTCACCGTCATTTATCAACACATAGTTTCCACCAGGCAATAACGGAGCCCTGAACAACGGTGGAATCAAAACGTTTATCGAAACCATTCACCGTTCTGATCACTTCCCCTCACCCATTCAAATCTGACACCTTCGCCTTTTGATGTCAATCAATCGTGACGGATTTTAAACCAATACATATGTGACTCATCACCCTCGATCGGTAATATGCCAGGCTTAATTTATTATTTTTTAAATTGAGCTTTGTATAGAGAAATGTCCACTAAATGTGCTCAGAGCGCTTTACAAGGGGTCCTTGGTCAACAGCAACATTTAACATGTAGGACTTAAGCAAGTAGAGGTGATTTTAAAACATGAGATTTTATATAGAGCAATATCCACCAAACGTGCTCAAAGCGCTTTATAAGGGGTCCCTGGCCAACAGCAACACTTAACATGTAGGACGGAACATGACACCTGTTAGGCGATATTACATTTTTTTTCGGATAAAGACAACGCTGTTAACGGCCAGGTACTCATCTTACACATGAGTACGATGAGAGAATATGAGTAAATAGCCTTTTTTTACAAGGACTCAACTATGCACCGAGCGAGACTCGAACCCAAGACCGTCTATCCGTTTTGTGATGGCTGGACACGCTACTGGGTGAGGCGTGGAATTGTGACGTTATAGCAATGCCGGATACTCGATGGTAACATAGAGGTAAAATACGACATTTTGAGCTTTTAAAATAGATCTTTTATATAGCGCAATATCCACCAAACATGCTCAATGCACTTTATAGATAGAATGAAGTTGACGCCAATCAGCTCTTTGTTATTGCTTTTTGCCATCCGCGTCTATGAGTAATTCTCACTAAACTGCGTATTATCCAGACTATAAACTTTCAAGGTTACACATAATTTTGTGTGTTGGTCAGGATGGCAAATTTTTGAGCTTCTTAGCCAAGCCCACACTATCTATAAGGGGTCCCTGGCCAACGGCAACACTTATAATGCAGGACGGGGCATGACGCCTGTTAGACGATATTACAATTTTTTTCCGACATAGAGACATAGACAACGCTGTTAACGGCCAGGTACTCATTTTACATCTGAGTACGGTGAGAGAATGTGAGTAAAGAACCTTTTTTTTCCAAGGACTCAACTATGCGCCGAGTGACGCTCGAACCCAAGACCTTCCGACCCGAAAGTGAGTGTCATACCACAAGACCACATAGCCGCACATGGTACCTTTTAGAGAAGATTGATCACATTTTAGGGTGAGGCTCGGCATCGTGACATCATAGCAATAGCGGATACGCGATGGTAAATTATAGGGTTAACTCTAGAGATTTTTGCTAATTTTCAAAATTGGAAAAAAAAAGTATTAAAAATGAGCATATACATATATAGTTTTATTCAACTACCGTTAACATGTAAACATTAAAAACAGTAACTTTGATACAACGACATATAATTTGTCTCAGAAAAATGTAATAAATAGGCATGGGGTAAAAGTAACCCCGGTTAAACTACGGATATAGTCGGTGTCAGGGTTGAGAGAATTAACTCTCTCCTTACCGATCACTTTCAGTATTTTCCCAAAATGGCAGGCTTACCAGAAACAGTGATTCTTTAAAATCAAAAAAAAAAAAACTCTCTACAAAACAACGTTATGTTCTCATTAATTAAAAAATTAACATTCTTCAAATTTTGTGACGTACAAAATAAATCTGAATAAGAAAAAATGTATGTTGTGTCGTAACAAATGTGACGATTTTGCTGTAGGTGGTAAGGAAAGGGTTAAACACCACGATATGGTACCATTTAGAGAGGATTGGTCACATTTTAGGGTGAGGCGTAAACTTTGTGATGTCATAGCAATGGCGGATACGTGATGGCAAATTAGAGGGTTAAATACCACGACATTTCGAGATTTCATATAGTGCAATATCCACTAAATGTGCTCAAAGCGCTTTATAACTCCAACAGCAACACTTAACATGTAGGACGGGACATGACGCCTGTTATGGGATATTACAAATTTTTTTATGATAAAGACCATGCTGTTAACGGCCAGGTACTCATTTTAGAGCTGCATCGCCGCACATGGTACCTTTTTGAGAGGATTGGTTACATTTTAGGATGAGGCGTGGAATTGTGACGTCATATGAATGGCGGATATACGTGATAGATCAATGGCTTCTTTTGTACACGAGGCACTTCGAAGTTAATTCCGTCTATTTGTTTTGCCTTTCTTTATAAGACGTCATTAATGAATACCCATAGTAAGACATAAAGAAGCCCTTTGCTTTCTATCACAAACTACCTACTTTGTTGAAATAGTTAAGCGTGTAATGATCACGTTAGTGGACGACCAAAACACGCCCCTGGTTGAAGGGATTTGAATATTTTGTAGTATCATTTTATATCACAAAAAGCGGTTTCTGTTAATAGGGAAAAGATTGATAAGGTCACGTTTACCAAAAATTAATTAAACACGGGGATTTTTCTGTTCGTTTGCATTTTTTTAGTTTCATAGTTTGTATTTTATTCTGTATTTTTTGTTTGTTTCTTCTTCTTCTTCTTCTTCTTCTTCTTCTTCTTCTTCTTCTTCTTCTTCTTCTTCTTCTTCTTCTTCTTCTTCTTTCTTCTTTTCTCTTCTTCTTCTTCTTCTTCTTCTTCTCTTCTTCTTCTTCTTCTTCTTCTTCTTCTTCTTCTTCTTCTCTTCTTCTTCTTCTTCTTCTTCTTTTCTTCCTTCTTCTTTCTTTCTTCTTCTTCTTCTTCCTTCTTCTTCTTTCTTCTTTCTTCTTCTTCTTCTCTTCTTCTTCTTCTCTCTTCTTCTTCTTCTTCTTTCTTTCTTCTTCTTTCTTCTTCTTCTTCTTCTTCTTCTTCTTCTTCTTCTTCTTCTTCTTCTTCTTCTTTCTTCTTCTTCTTCTTCTTCTTCTCTTCTTTTCTTCTTCTTCTTCTTCTTCTTCTTCTTCTTCTTCTTCTCTTCTTCTTCTTCTTCTTCTTCTTCTTCTTTTCTTCTTCTTCTTCTTCTTCTTCTTCTTCTTCTTCTTCTTCTTCTTCTTTCTTCTTCTTCTTCTCTTCTTCTTCTTCTTCTTTCTTCTTCTCTTCTTTTCTTTTCTTCTTCTTCTTCTTCTTCTCTTCTTCTTCTTCTTCTTCTTCTCTTTCTTCTTCTTTTCTTCTTCTTTACTTCTTCTTCTTCTTCTTCTTCTTCTTTCTTCTTCTTTCTTCTTTTCTTTTCTTCTTTCTTTCTTCTTTTCTTCTTCTTATTTTTCTTCTTCTTTTTATTATTATTTTTATTTTATTATTTTATTATTTTTTATTATTATTTATTTTATTATTATTATTATTTTATTATTATTTTTATTATTATTTTTTATTTTTTTTTTATTATTTTTATTATTATTATTATTTTATTATTTTATTTTTTATTTTATTTTTTTTTATTTTATTTTTTATTATTTTTATTTTTTATTATTATTATTTTTTTTATTATTATTATTTTTTTATTTTATTATTTTATTTTTTTTTTTATTATTATTTTTTATTTTTTTTTTTTTATTATTATTATTATTATTATTATTATTATTATTATTTTTATTATTATTATTTTTTTTATTTTATTATTATTATTATTATTATTATTATTATTATTATTATTATTATTATTAATATTATTATTATTATTATTATTATTATTGATGCTCAAACTTGCAAAAATCATAAGTTGCAAAAAGACCTTGAAGTTGTTCTCTTCGATCTTAGGGGAAAGGCAATTCCACGTCGTGCTGGGAAACGCCACGAGCAAAGTAAGGAAATTGAATAATGGGGTCCCTCAGGGGTCGGTACTTGCCCCAACGTTCAACGTTTACATTAGCGATATGCCGAACACTTCCTCCTTGAGGCTGGGATACGCGGACGACTGGGCACTCGTTTCTCAGAGTAAAGTGTGGACCCGTCTCGAGAGCGTACGCAGCGAGGACGTCACCAGACTCAAATCCTACTTCGACAAGTGGTACCTGAAGATGAACACTTCAAAAACCGTGGCCACTGCATTTTACCTATGCAGTGCTTGGCACACCCGCAAACTGAAATTCCTAGTCGGGGACCAGCCACTCCCATATGAGCCGCATCCAAAATATTTAGGGGTGACGTTGGATTGCAGCCTTACCTATCGGGTGCATCTCGAAGGTGTTGCCCGGAAGATAGAGAAGCGGAACAGTCTTCTGAGGAAGCTGGTGGGATCGACTTGGGGCGCTAGCCAAGCGCTCCTGAGAACGTCCGCCCTGGCACTATGCTATTCCACCGCGGAGTATTGCGCTCCAGTGTGGGGTAGAAGCAGAAATGTTGAGAAGGTGGATGTAAAACTTCGCAAGTCGATGCACATAGTGTCAGGAACGCTAGCAACAACTCCTAGAGAATGGGTCCGATAATGGCAGGGATCCAACCCCCCGATGTCCGGAGGGAGACGATTACGGGAAACTGGTTAAGTCAGATCAAAGAGAGAGGGAATGGGGATACCCCTCTGAAGCGCATAATGGACGGCGCCCCCGTTTCGAGCCGAAATAAGTCCCGGCAACTCATGTACGCAGAATCCATGACTACCCACAGAGCTGCACATACGGAGATGGAAGTCGGTTTGGACGAATTCAATCCCTCGTGGGGGCGGGGACGTAAGCTCTAAGCTTGGTGAGAAGTTGCCAGGCTTTGATATTAGTAAGAGGAGACACTGGGTGACTGCGATTCTGCTTCGTTCGAGGAGCTGGTGCGCTTCATCGGTGGAGTCTTTCTACCTGTCCAACATGTACCCGCTGTGGGCAAGAACCTGAGACGGCAGAGCATCTAGTCGAACGGTGTGTTGTGACGATGCTACTCGGCGGGTTTGCGACGGTGCACGAATGCGGACCGGACTTTGCTGATTGGGTCGATCGTCATAACATAGTAGTGTGAATAGTGTGAAAACCATAAGAGGCTGCTGCCCCTTGGTATCATGGCAAGCATTGTCTGTACCTTCAGGTCATGAAACTAAAGGAACATAATAAATTATGCCACGCTGTTCTTCACTACTGCTTGCAGAATTATGTTGATTTTTACTTCGGAAAATTAAGCTTAGCCCCCCCCCCCCACCCCATCTTCTTTAGAACGGAAAAACGCACGTATAAAACTCTCAAACCTGGGATTTAGGGTAGACCTCGCAGGTCCCAGGCTTGAGAGACTTTGTCGAGATAAAGGTCATTTAAATCGATCGATATTTGAAGGACGAGTTTTCTGGCCAAATGGAGAAAGGTGTATGGTTTCAGATTACCTCATTTAACCCTCTCCTTACCACCTTTAGGAAAATTGTCACATTCGTTACGATGCAACCGACAATTTTCTCATTCTGATTTCTCTCGTATATCGCAAAATTTAAAGAAATACTTTGATTACAGCTATAAATACTAAACACTGTGTTCTAGAGCTCACTTGTTACTTTTTTGTTTGAGTAAGAAAAGTATATTTTTGTGTTATGTGGGGGTGAATTTTGGGGGGAAATTCTAAAAATAGCTGGTAAGGAGAGAGGTAACTGTTTAAAGACTGTCGAACACAAATTATTAACATAGGTCAGAATTTTCACAAGTTTTGGTAAGGGCGTTTTGATCGTTGAAATGTAAACAAAGAGGACACATTATGTATGGGATCTTTTTACTTCGTGGCTTTTGACAGTGCATAGAAAAAGTGAGAGTGCCGGCGATATACATACAGACATACAACACATTATCGCGGCCCATTCAGGTGGAAAAAGAGTTAAATCAATTTACTAATTGAAATTTGTACTGGCGTAATTTGTTTAAATGTCAGTCACCTACACGTTATTATTTCTTGTGGATTTAAACTTCATTGGATAATGTTAACACATAATATTGATATCCGAACAAATTAAATGCTTAAAAAACCCCCAACATCACGTTTTAACATTTGAATTGGTGTGTAGATATTGTTATAATAATAATAATAATAATAATAATAATAATAATAATAATAATAATAATAATAATAATAATAATAATAATGGTGTGACACTAATATTATTATTATTATTATATTATTATTATTATTATTATTATATTATTATTATATTATTATTATTATTATTATTATTATTATTATTATTATTATTATTATTATTATTATTATTATTATTATTATTATTATTATTATTATTATTATTATTAATTATAATTATTATTATTATTATCATTATTATTATTATTATTATTATTATTATTATTATATTATTATTATTATTATTATTATTATATTATCAATATTATTATTACTATTATTATCAGTGTTACCATTATGATAATTGTAATATCAAAAATAATTTTTAATATATTAACATTAATCCTTAACTTTCTGGATGTATTGATTATTAAAAATGTTTAGACCAAAAGATATGAAAAAGTAATAATTTTTAGGAAGATTGTCAAATTATTCCTTCTGGTATTGCTGTAGGAGCAATCGAAACATTGGTAGAATTTCAATGGGTCAATCAATTTTAACATGTATTTACCTGACTTATACTCAATTCGTAAATCAAATATGCGTGTCACCACTCTTTGATAACAAATTTAAAAAATGACTTTTGAATGGATCATTGCTATTTATTTAGACTACCTAATTACAAGACCGCGTAGGCAGACTGACGAACTATGAAGAAACAAAAAAAAAAAAAAAAAAAAAAAAAAAAACAACAACAACAACAAAATAAAAAATAAAAACACAACGCGAAATAAAAATTTTGGCCATAAATCTTGTCTTTCAAATACTGATTGATGTAAATGACCCTCATTTGGCAAAAAAAAAAAAACAAAAAAAAACCTCCCCTACCTGGGATTATGCGAAATACCAAGTTTAAGAGTTTTTTTGTTTTTTTTTTTTTTTGTTTTTTTTTTTAATGTTGTTGTTAAGACGACGGTCATTTTAATCGGTCAACTCTGAAGGACGAGTTTTCTGACCTAAATATTTTTCAGAGTAAAGCGCTATAGAGTTGGGCCACAAGAAAGAGGGTCCCTCTAAAAAGCAACGAATCCATTTTTTTCCAACCCAAACACGTATCAGATTAGTTTCACTGTAATATTTTGAAAGAGGGTATTTATTTCTTATTGGTAAAACTGTTTTAAAAAAGGAAGAAAAAATTATTTCTAAATTATTTGTTTGTTTAATTATTCATTTTTTTTTATTTTTTTTTTACAGAATAAAAATCTAGGACGGTTAATTTGTTAAGTTGTTTTAAAATAACACAAATACGTGTGTATGTAACACAAATATATATCAATTTAGTAATATTTTCTGTAACAAATTATGTGTTCAATGGAATTATCTTTAAAAGCTAATCAATCAAATTTAGTCTGAGCAAAACAAACCAGAAATTCTAAAAATAGTGGCTAGACTATGTGAATGGTTTAGAAGGGATACGTTGATTCGTATTACGCGTCGGCAAAATTCAACATTCAAAAGTCGTGTGACGTCATTGGTACGTGTTGTATAACACGTGTGTTTGGAAATTTCAAAGTTAGTTGTGATCATCAAGTGATGGATGGGTGGATGATAGCACGGATTGTGTTGGTTTTTGCTGGAATAGGATATGTACAGACACAGAACGAGGTAAGCATGAAATCCATTTTAGAATATATTCGTCTTCTTTGTCAGTATCTCTATTATCATCAACATTATTGTCATCATCATCATCATCATCATCGTCGTCGTCGTCGTCATCATCATCATCATCATCATCATCATCATCATCATCGTCGTCGTCGTCGTCATCATCATCATCATCATCATCATCATCATCATCATCATCACAACCACACCACTACCACTAATAATCACCGATACCATGTCATCCCCGTTCCATCCCACAACAGCCAGCGATCACAGCTGTGACCGTGGTCACTCTATACGTCGATCAAAGCTCGGACATCACGCTGACCTCGGCGACGTGCTCAGACGCGGACGGAGACGTGACCACTCTCAGTGGGGCCATCTCTCCAACAACGCTGTGTGGAAACTGTTTTGTGGTGGAGCCTACTGGTGGAGGTACGTGGATCTTTACGAAAGACTGAATATAGGAATAGGGTTCAACCGTAGCCATCATAAAGTTATAGCCTGACATTGACCAAAAAATGACGTCAAAATGCCAGTCTTTTGCCACAAAAGAAAACAAATCGTGAGTTGTTTTCAATAGTTCAACCAATGGAATCACTTGTTTCCTTGAGCTCTACTTACGACAATTCCCTTGACGCTACAAAAACCTACAAAATGACGTCAAACTAACAGTCCTAGAGGGTTCTAGTGTCAGGCTTTATGTTAACGATGGCTATGATACAACTCACCATTTGTTTTCTTTCGTGACCAAAGACTTGTTCAACCTTAGCCATCGTAAACTCATGGACTGACACTGACCAAAAAATGTCGTCAAAAGAAAAGTCTTTGACCACAATAGAAAACAAATTGTGAGTTCAATAGTTCAACTAATGTGATCACTTGTTTTTTTGAGCACTGCTAACGACAACTCACTAGACGGTGCAAAAGTCTAAAAAATGACGCGTCAAACCATCTATAGATAGTTCGAAGATGACGTCACTCAAGCCTTTGTTGTTATATTTTGCCATCCGCGTTTGTGAGTTATTCTCACCGAACTGTATTAACCAGACTATAAAAGTTCATGGTTACACATAGTTTTGTGTGTTGGTCCGTTATACTTCCGGATGGCAATGTTATGAGCTTCTTAGCCAAGCGCATACTATCTATAAGTCCTTGTGGGTTCCAGCGTAGCCATTGTTATGTTATAGCCTGAAACTAAAATCCACTAGGACTTTCAATTTGACGTCATTTTTTTAGGTATGAGCAGCTTCTCGTGAGTTGTTAGTAGAGCTCAAGGAAACAAGTGATTCAATTGGTTGAACTATTGATTGCAACTCACGACTTTTGACGTCATTTTTTGGTCAGTGTCAGGCTATAAGTTAACGATGGCAACGGTTCCAGTGTCAGGCCATATAAGTTAACAAATGGCTATGGTTCATCAGTCGTGACGTCACTTCCCTCATAATGACGCATAGTAACATAGTAACTGGTTCTAATCTATCGGAACAATGACGGACGCCCTTATTAAATACTCCGACGAGCATAAAAGTGTAACCAGAGGAGAAAAACATAAATATGATCATGTTTTGACTTTTAAACATTCTGATCACATGACACGTGAAAAAGTTCTAGCCAGCATGAGGAATGAAAAGTACAGATTTTCTTTGTTTAGAACCAAGCTGTTGGTTGCTATGCTGGGCGGACGTGACATAAGACTATTGAATCCTATTATTCTTATATTAGGCCTATACAATAGTTACAGAATCTCATGTGTATATTACATAAAGGATATAACTCTTTAAAACAATATATTGGTTCACAAGATATCATTACACCTCAAAATCGATTTTAAAAAAAAAGGAAATCTGGATGCATCCAGGAAACAACGTTATTGCACTATTTTCTTTTCTGATTTTGTTTTGTTTTGTATTTATTTGATTGTTTGTTTGCTTTTTGTTGTTTTTTTTTTGTTCGTTTAGTTTGTTTGTTTGTTTGTTTGTTTGCTTTCACAAAGGATATTTGAAATCTATGCTTGATAATATTAATGTTATTGCGTTATAGTAACATTTGTTTTTTTCCTCAAAATCAAAGGGGTAGAATCGACGTATACATTAATGCAGGTCTTTCATCCGAACGCGATTATGGGCCTAGTTTAACACTGTTGTAATGGATCATATTGTCCGTCATTTTATGAGATTTCCATTATAACAATGATTTCATTTCGCAATGAATTGGGTTATCAGACCTGCAAAAAGTGCTCTTCGGATAGAATAATTCAGCTTTCTGTATTATATTATTCATTGGTTTTTTGTTGTTTTTTTTTTTGTTTTTTTTTTTCTTCTCACGAGTTGATTATTTTCAGTTGGTAACTATGAAATCAACTACTACCCTTCCGTGGCCAACCTGAACTTCAACATCGTCCCGGAATACACCATAACACTGTCGTGTACGGATGGGGAGAATACCACGAGTCAGGCTCTGGCAGTCAGGCTCATTCCAAACTCACCGCCATCATTTGATGATGGGAATTCTGGTAGGTATGTGAAGGGTGTGAGAATGTCTGTGTAGATTGAATGGTAGTGCGGCTATGTGGTCTAGTGGTATGACACTCGCTTTCGGATCGGAAGGTCCTGGGTTCGAGCCTCGCGCTCGGCGCATAGTTGAGTCCTTGGAAAAGGCTCTTTACTCACATTCTTTCACCGTACTCGGGTGTAAAATGAGTACCTGGCCGTTAACAGAGTTGTCTTTGTCGGAAAAAAAATTGTAATATCGCCTAACAGGCGTCATGTCCCGTCCTACATGTTTAATGTTGCTGTTGATCAGGGACCCCTTGTAAAGCGCTTTGAGCACATTTAGTGGATATTGCACTTTATAAAAAAAGCTCTATTTATTTATTTATTTATTTATTTATTTGCGCTATATAAAGCTCAATTTTTAAATGGTAAATTGCTAGAAAAGGACAATGATAGACCTAGCGAAGTCCCAGGTTTGAGAGTTTTTTGCAAAGATGAGGGTCATTTAAATCGATCGATATTTGAAGGCGATATTTCTGGCCAAATTTTAAAACACTTGTTTTTCCAAAGTACTGTGGTTAACTCGTCAATATCAAGGAAGCTCGTACATGTAAGTCCTCTGTTAATGTTGAGCGTTGATAGCGAATAATATACTACAAATGTTGACTTTGATATTTTTGTGTTAGATGTTCAATAACTTTAAATTGCGATAAGCACTGAATATTGTTATCTAGATGAAACTCAAAAATGAATGTTGTTTTTATAACCTTGAAAAAATGTTATCTATGCAGGAAAGTTACACAGTGGATGTAAAGGTTTTTTAAAAAGCCTAGTAACTCTTATGGGGGGCGAAGTGGTTGAGTGGTTAAGGCATTGGAAGGTCCCGAGTTCGAGCTCCGCTTCGGACATTTTCGTTATTTTCCTTGAGCAAGATTATTAACCCCCCAATTTGCTCACCTGGACAACATGGGTGATTCCTGTTGACATCAGGCATTTTGTTTGAAGAATTATCTATATTCCTTCGTGGAATGCCCAGGCGACGATGTCTTATGATGTCGTGGCGGAAGGGCATAATTTATTTTTTTCAATTAACTCTTATACGGTACGATACGTTGTGGATACTAAAACGATTATACTTATGTCAGCAAACCAATTGTATGAAATGCTTCAAAAACGTTTATTTCAAAGCACGCAATTATTCTGTTTAGTCTTTTGTATTAACTTGTTCAATGTCAAATAAATGATAATCATATATTATATATATAATATTTATAATATTTATATATAGTATTATGTTTATATTTATGTATTATGTATATATATATAATATATGTATATTAGTATATATATATATTATAATTATATTTTATAATTATAAATAATATATATATTAATAATATATATATATAATTTATCCATTTTCTTTTATAATATTCTCACCAGTGACAGATACCTTTTCTAACGTGAAGAACATCAAAGCAGGCACCAGCTTGCGTCAAGTTAAGGCAACAGATCCGAACAGCGACCCCATCTTTTTCACTATGACGTCAACACCTGAGTCAGACAACTTCAAGATTGGACTGAGTAAGATGGTCAATGATCAATGGGAGCGATCTATATTCAGGATCTCGTCCAACCAAGTCATTAATCACATGACTTGTTACTGTCCAATGTTTGGACATTTCTTAATAGATTATGTAAAGACGCGGCTATGTGGTCTAGTTGTATGACACTCGCTTTCTGATCGAAGGTCCTGGGTTCGAGCCTCGCTAGGTGCATAGTAGAGTCCTTGGTAAAGACTCTTTACTCACATTCTCTCACCGTACTCAGGTGTAAAATGAGTACCTGGCCGTTAACAGCGTTGTCTTTGTCCTAAAAATTGTAATATCGCATAACAGGCGGCATGTCCCGTCCTACATGTTAAATGTTGCTGTTGACCAGGGACCTCTTGTAAAGCGCTTTGAGCACATTTAGTGGATATTGCGCTATATAAAAGCTCTTTTTAAAAACTTTTTTATGAACGTTGCAAACAAACTGAGCACAATGATCTATTGAAAGAACAAAATTGATTGCACGTCACACAGCTCTTCGGTATTGTATTCAGATCGCCATTTTGGTGATTGCTTTTCACTAATTTCTATCAATCGCGCTTTAAATGTCCAAGGGTCCACACTGTTTTGTGTGTTTGTATATGTGACCCTTCGTCTCAAAACGGAATTATATCGAGATGAATCCGACTTCGAAAAGTTAATTTCGAAATAAAATGACTAGAAATACGGAATTCGAGTATTTTTCAGTGCGAGAAAGGTTAGTTATTCTCCACTATAACAAGAAGAAAGTAACCAGTGTTTCATATTTGTTGCTGTAAATCCACATTCCATCACCTAATTTATTCCGACATAATACCGCTTTGAGACGGTGGGTCACATATTATATCCGGCTGACGGATGCTGTGAGTATTTTACCTAAACGAATAGCATCAATTGTGATGTTGGATATTTCGAAAACTATAATTACGTACATGGTCAAATTATATAGATAGCCCCCATTGGAAATCACTTTACCGTCTTCATGTTTAGGTTTTGCAAATAAAAATATCAAAATTGAGATATTTTTTCCTTCAACAGCCTTATTGCTGTTGGTCAACGATCCATTGTAAAGCTCTTTGAAGAGTAGAAAACGGTAGGGGCTGCTTGAAGCCGGTGATTGTGAAAAAACTAACAAAAGAGTGAAAATGGAGAGGCTTCGTATGGGAACAAAACGGACAATGACATTTTCACTCTTTCGTAAGTATTTTCACATAGCTCTTTGAGAACGTCAAGTGGACATTGCTCTGTATAAAATCTCAAGTTTTACGTTTTAAAAATAATAATTGCAACCTTTCGTCTCTTTTCTCTTCTCAGCTGATGGAGTAATCAAGGCGGTTAATGACCTTGACGTGGAGTGTAATTCCGAGATCACATTCAGTGTCCTCATCTCAGATGGCAAAATCTCTGACGTTGGACCACAGGTCATCACCGCAACTCTCGATAGTGAGTCCTGTATAAATGTGTGCTCTATTTAGTCAGACTGTTATTATGTCGGGATGTCTCAGATGCTGGAAAATGGATGGTTGCATAGTGGACATAGAGTAGATGTGTGTGTGTGTGTGTGTGTGTGTGTGTGTGTGTGTGCAAAAATTGTAATATCGCCTATCAGGCGTCATGTCACGTCCTACATGTTAAATGTTGCTGTTGGTCAGAAACCCCTCGTAAAGCGCTTTGAGCACGTTTAGTAGATATTGCGCTATATAAATGCTCTATTTTTAAATGCACTAGTTTTAACCCTCTCCTTACCACCAAAAGGAAAATAGTCACGTTCGTTACAATATAATCAATAATTTCTTTGTTCTGATTTCATTTTGTTATAGCTATAGCTATAAAAACTGAACACTGTGTGAAAAGCTCATTTTTTCTGAACAAAATAATATAGAATATACTCGTTACTATTCGGTTGGAAAACTATTTTTGTGTTGGGTTAGCGTGACGTTTCGGGTCAAATTCTGAAAATAGCTGGTAAGGAGAGAGTTAAATGCTCTAGTTTTAAGATAACCTAGCCGCATCAGACCTTAAGATATGTACACGTCGATCGCTACCATTTCAGATGCTAATGTAAGGCCGACAATCTCTAACTTGGATGCCAGTGGGAATCTAGCAGAGAACTCGGCGCAGGGGACGAGTGTGTTTACCATTGATCTGGACGACGACGGAGCTGGAACCACACTCACTCTGTCTACAAACCCGACCACTTCATCTGCTCTTTTTACACTTGTCGGTGAGTAATTTAGAGGCGTGGGTCGCTGCTCTTTTTTTATACCTGGAGTCATTGAAACAAAAAAAAACCAAAAAACAAAAACAAAAACAAAAAGCAGAAATTTACTACAACCAGGATGACAATTATACTGATGATGATGAAGATGATGAAGATGATGAAGATGATGAAGATGTTGAAGATGATGAAGATGATGAAGATGATGATGATGAAGATGATGAAGATGATGAAGATGATGATGATGATGATGATGATGATGATGATGATGATGATGTGATGATGATGATGATGATGATGATGATGATGATGATGATGATGATGATGATGATGATGTGATGTGATGATGATGATGGTGATGATGGTTATGATGATGATGATGAAGATGATGATGATGATGATGATGATGATGATGATGATGTTGATGATGATGATGATGATGATGTGGATTATGATAATGATGATGATGTGGATTATGATAATGATGATGATGATGATGACGATGATGATGAAGATGATGATGATGACGATGATGATGATGATGATGATGATGATGATGATGATGATGATGATCATGATTATATATAATAGTTAGATAATAACTATTATTATTATTATCATTATTATTAATTATTATTATTATTATTATTATTATTATTATTATTATTATTATTATTATTATTATTATTATTATTATTATTATTATTATTATTATTATTATTAATTAATTAATAATAATATTAATAATAATCATTATTAATTAATAATGATAATAATAATTATCATTACCATCACCATCTTCATCATCCTCATCATTATCATCATCATCTTTCCCAAATACTCGAAATTGTCTGAACTTTTTCATTAGAGTTAAGTCGAAAAGATAAAATTGATGGCCATCTAAGGGAAATAACAAAGAGAAACATACATTCATAATAGTTTTCCTCAGTTACATACCTTGATTCCGCTCTTCTCTCCTAAGACACTCCTATGTTTATTTTGTTTCTCATTAAGCCCTCAACAATACATAGATAGGCTAACTCAACGCTTCCAATATTTCCTAAGGGAACGTGTATACTGCATGTTTTATAAGTTTATTCTAAGAAAAGTAGCGAATACTTTCGAAAGATCTCTCCCAATCAAGTTTACATTACAAGTTAAGTCGGGCTTGGCAGGTTACCAATATTTGGAGTTATATACATATTTCTTTTTAGTTTTTTTATGGACCAAAGCCATATATATATATATATATATATATATATATATATATAACATATATATATATATATATATATAATATATATATATATATATATATATATATATATATATATATATATGCATGTGTAACTTAATCAGCTGTAGACATAGAGGATTCACTCTTCCTTTAGAGTAGTTCATAGATACGCGTTCACAACACATGTTATATTATATTCAGGATTAAATCCCAATTTTAGCGTTTCTGGTTCGTCCTTGTGAATGTTACCATTTTGATACAGTTGTTCATAATGTTCCTTCCTCTTTGCGGCTATCTGGTCTTGTATTATGACACTTTTTTTTTTGGATCCGAAGGTCCTGGGTTCGAGCCTCGCTCGGCTCATAGTTAAATCCTTGGAAAATGCACTTTACTCATATTCTCTCACCGTGCTCAGGTGTAAAATGAGTACTCTCCTTACCAGCCTTTTTCAGGATGTTCCCCAAAACTTCACACCCAGCTAACACAAAAATAGATTTTTTATCACAATAGCAGTAAAGTTCTTGCCATACATAATTTCTTTAGTAAAACATGCTCTACAACACAATGTTCATTTTCTTTAAATTTTATGATGTACAAAAGAAATTTGAATAATAAAAATGTTAGTTGTATCGTAACGAATGTGACGATTTTCCTATAGTTGGTAAGGAGAGGGTTAACAGCGTTGTCTCTATCCGATAAAAAACCCCTGTAATATCGCCTAATAGGCATCATGTCACGTCCTACATGTTAAGTGTTGCTGTTGATTTAGGAACCCCTTGTAAAGCGTGTCGAGCACTTTTAGTGGATATTGCCCTATATAAAAGCTCAAAAGCGCTTTTTTCTTCTTTTGCTTCCAGGCAGTCAGATCCAGGTAGCGGGAGATCTGGACTACGAGGACGTCCAAGAACGAACCACACGCCTACTGGTTGTTGCAGACGATGGTTCCTGTTCCTCCAACACTTACACCTATACCCTGGCCCTGACCGACGTCAACGAAGCACCCGTAATCAAACTCAATGAAAACCCACAGGAGGCTTATGAAGGAGATGTGAGGATATCATTTGTCCTCCTTGTGTCTGAATTGCCTGATCTGATTAAAGAAAAGAAACAAAAACAACCAAATAAAAAATAGCAACAACAAAACTTAAAAATAACAACCAAAACCTTAAAAAATAATGAAAGAATGCATTTAAAAAAACCTAAAGAACAAAACAAAGTGAAAGCGTGTAAGCCTGTAAGGCGATATTACATTTTTTAAAAAAACATTCAACAAGATAATTTCAAATTACTGTGAAAGTTAATCTCAAGCTATAGATAGTATGCGTTTGGTTAAGAAGTTCATAATATTGTCATCGGGAAGTATAACGGGCCAACGCACAAAATTGTGTGTAACCTTGATCGTTTATAGTCTGGTTAATGCAGTTTAGTGAAAATTACTCATAAACGCGCATGGCAAAAAAAAAAAACAAAAAAAAAAAAAAACAATAACAAAGACCAGAGTGACGTCATCTTCGAACTATCTATAACAACTGGGCCAAAACCAGTATATAATACATAATTTATGATATGACAAATTCTCTCTCTCTCTCTCTCTCTCTCTCTCTCTCTCTTTCCCTGAACCGCACAGGTTGTCCATAATCCAAACTGGGGTACAACTGACCAGGACTTTGATGACACTCTCGCATACACCCTTCTTGCAAGTGAGTGTTCTTAGTAGAGGCTTGTTCTGTTGGTGAGGCAAAACTATGAAAAAGAAAGAAACAGACAAACAAAACACGATCTAAGCTTTCGTTTCGCGTTGCCGAGTGAACTCTTAATCTCGGCGGGTAAACAAACGCTTGTGCAATATGAAGAATCAGCTAAGCTAGCATTTTGTCTGGTTTGCCTTTACTAAGGAACACTTCTCAGGTCGTTCTTTTAGGTGCACTGCGTATTCATGGAAAATTATTATTATTATTATTATTATTATTATTATTATTATTATTATTATTATTATTATTATTTTATTTATATTATTATTATTATTATTATTTGTATTATTATTATTACTTTATTATTATTAATTATTATTATTATTATTATTATTATTATTATTATTATTATTATTATTATTATTATTATTATTATTATTATATTATATTATTACTTATTATTGTATTATTATTATTATTATTATTTTATTATTATTATTATTATTATTATTATTATTATTATTTATTATTATTATTTATTATTATCATTATTATTATTATTGTCATTATTATTGTTATTATTATTATTATTATTATTATTATTATTATTATTATTATTATTATTATTATTATTATTATTATTATTATTATCCTTATTATTGTTATTATTATTATTATTATTATTATTATTATTATTATATTATTATTATTTTTTTTTTATCATCATCATCATCATCATCATCATCATCATCATCATCATCATCAACATCATCATCACCGTCATCATTTTTTCTCTTTTTTGTTTTGTTTTTGGTTTTATCCTGATCATTACTTTTATAATTGCTATTATCATTGCTTCGATTATTATCGTGTGCGGCCCGTAAACTTATCAACTGTTTGGTCTTGTATCAAAAGTCAAGCAGCGTTAAGCGAGATCATTGGCCGTATGGGTGATAGTGACCGTCAAAATTCTTGACCCGACATTGTGTTTAAGGCACTTTTCACACATTACCCCCTCGACTCAGGTGTAAATGAGTACCTGGCTGCAGTTTGTGACGGATAATGTTAGAGTTTTAGTAGAAAATATTGAATGAGATGAAAATATGGGTTTATAATATTATGGTCAGCTTGAGTAATACATTTATCATTATGAAGCACATTTAGCATTCGTGGAATGCTTTGTATAACTTTTAAAATTTATTTTTTAAATATATTTATAATATGCCGCTATGTGGTCTAAGTGATGTGACACTAGATTTCGGATAGGAAGGTCCTGGTTTCGAGCCTCGCTCAGTGCATAGTTGTCCTTGGAAAAGTCTATTTACTCACTTTATCTCACAGTACTCAAGGTCTAAAATGAGTACCTAGCCGTTAACAGCGTTGTCTCTGTCGCAAAAAATAATGCAATATCATTTCATGTCTCGCTCTAGATGTTACGAGGGACCCCTTGTAAAGCGCTTTGAGCACGTATTGTGGATATTTCGCTATATAAGAGCTCAATTTAAAAAAAAATCATACATTATTTACCATATTTCTAAATAATGATAATAATAATAATAATAATAATAATAATAATAATAATAATAATAATAATAATAATAATAATAATAAAGTGAACTTTTATAGCGCTAAATGCCGAAGCCTCAAATCGCTTTACAATATACTTGTCAAACCATAAACACACTCGTACCAAGCCAAACAGATGATCCATCAATATAATATTTAATTTCTATTTCAGCCACACCTTCCACGGCTCCATTCGACATTGACCCCGACACAGGGGTCATAACCTCTACAACCAACTACGACATCGACCAGAATGCGAACACAGCCACCGTCACTCTCACTATTCAAGTAAGAAATATTCAACATTTAACTTCACCCACAAAATGGAGGCCTATCGATCTGGACAAGATTACGATGGAAGCAATAATAATAACAAAAATGAAAATGATGATGATGATGATGGAGATGATGATGATAATAATAAGAATAAGGATGATGATAATAATAATAATAATAATAATTATAATAATAATAATAATAATAATAATAATAATAATAATAATAATAATAATAATAATGATAATAATAAATAATAATAATAATAATAATAATAATAATAATAATAATAATAATAATAATAATAATAATAATAATAATAATAATAATAATAATAATAATAATAATAATAATAATAACAATAATAATAAAGTGATTGTGGAAGAGCCTACCAGGTCACTTTGAGATGCCCTTATAATCTGGCTTGTTTAAAGTCCAAGAGCTGCCATACCGATGTCTGTGTTTATTTTCAGTTGTGGCTAATATAAACAGAAAATGATAAAGCATAAAAATAGTTGATCTAAGGGAAAAAACAGGGAGAAATACACCTTCATAATAAAGTTTTCCTCAGTTATGTACCTTGACCTAAAGGTTCTTTTTTCTAAACAAATCAGAAAGGTTTGTTTCTCACTTTGCCGCCTTTAACAACAAAATTTAATGTTTTAAAAAATGTGTCTTGAGAGAAACTATCTGCTCGACGTGTACTTATTTGCAGGTCTGATAATCAAATTCCTTTTGGGTTCATTGTTGTAATGGAAATCTCAAATAATGACGCAAAATATTGTTCATTTCAACAGTGTTAAATTAGGCCCCATAAGTGGGTTTGGATGCTGCTGCATGTTTTTCGGATTTATATTTATATTAACTCTCTCCTTACCCACTACAGGACAATCGTCACATTCGTTACGATACAACCAACATTTTTCTTATTCAAATTTCTCTTGCACCTCATAAAATTTGTAGAAAATACACAGCGTGTTGTAGAGCATGTTTTGCATTAAGAAATTACGTATCGCAAGAATCCACTGCTATTATATTTGAGTGATAAAAATCTATTTTTCTATGTTAGTTGGGTGTGAAGTTTTGTTGAAAATCCTGAAACTGGCTGGTAAGGAGAGTTAAGAATATCAACGGATAATTTTTGACTATCTCTCCGATTTCAGATTGTTTGACAAGTCGATCGATATTTGAAGTTATTTTTTTAAATTTCGTTTTTATTAATTCACAAAAAATCTTTGACCAGAAACATTGTTACCGCGCCATCCTTTCATTTCTCATTCATCTTTTTTGACTCATTCCCTCGTGTTTTGTTAACAAAGGGAAAACCTGAAACGTCCTGAAGAATTAATTCTCTTTATAAATTGAATTGAAACGTTTATTCCATTTCAATATTGATATTTTTTCTACGAGTGCTTCAAGGGACCTTGAACTATTAACTACTATGCGATAAGGGCATCTCAAAGTGACCTGTTTCAGGCATCTGTATCGCAAGAACTTTACTGTTATTGTGTTTGAGTGATAAAAAAATTATTTTTGTGTTAGTTGGGTGCGAAGTTTTGGGAAAATCCTGAATATGGCTGGTGAGGAGGGGTTTAAGCGACCATATAAATCAGATTGATAAGGAATAAATATCTCAACAAAAGCTAATTACAATTTCCCCTCTTGCAGTTTTACTTGACTATGCGGCCAATTCCCTATCACAATATTATTTTATTTGGTTCTTTTTATTGTCATTTTAATTTTTTCAATGTCTTTATTTTGTTGTATATTTATTCCTTATCTTTCTATATTTCATTTTTTATTCAATTAGCAGGTATCAGTTTCCAAGTTTCCATCTGCACGTATTTGATGCAGTTCTGCCATGTCCAGTTAAGAGGCGGTTTGAGGAAATCCAGTATTTCCTGGCGTTATTGAATGCAGGCACTCTTTTGGTTGGATCTTTAATGATGTTTCCTCCTTTTGGTGTTTCCCTGTTCCACATGTCTCTCCAGTTTTCGTCAACACTGAAGTCTGCCATTTTTGTTTGGTGGAAAGGTCTTCTCGATTTAAGTCTAGTTGTTGAAGGTGCCCCCTTTACGATTGCTTTTATGGGAATGTTGTCTGTGGCTTCGTCAATTCTTGTATGCATCCTTTGATTAGCATCTTCTCGTCTTAAACTTGGTGGTGCAATGCTGCTCAGTGTTGGGAGTTGACTTGTGAGGCATCCTGTTATAATTCTCATTGATTCTCTTAATCGGATGTCAATGCGATTTACATGTGGGCTCCTCATCCAAACAGGGGCACAGTATTCTCCCACACTATAGCACAGTGCAAAAGCAGACGTTCTCAGCACCTGTGGTGAGGGTTATTCAATTGAGAAAAAAAAAGAAGTAAATAATAAAAAAAAACCCAAAAAATAAACAAAACAAAACAAAACAAAAATTATATAGCAAAACAAACACACAAACAAACATAACAAAACAATCGAAAAAACAAACAAACAAAAAAGAAAAACGACAACATCCCCCCCCCCAAAAAAAAAAACAAAAAAAAAACAAACAAACAAACAAAAACAATCAAAACCAAAAAAAAAACCCATCAAGAAAATGAATGTTTCTATCCCAGGTAGCAGACAAGGCAGGCCTGACGGACAGAGTGGAGCTCGTCCTTCACCTCAAAGACACCAACGACCACAACCCGGTGTTCACGGCGGGCACACAAGATCTGGTATTTTCTGTCACGGACTGTACAGTCAAGGGCACCGTCCTGGGAACGTTTGCCGCCACTGACGACGATTCCGATTTTCAAGTTAGTAAGCTTTCTCCCCTTCTATTTATAATAATAATAATAATAATAATAATAATAATAATAATAATAATAATAATAATAATAATAATAATAATAATAATAATAATACTTTTTTTTGTAATTCCAGGGCAATAACGTGTTAGAGTTTTATACTACCCAGACGACAACGGGTAGCCCGGCCAATACCATCGGTGGAATCACCATCTCGCCAAGTGGTGACGTCATACTGAACGCTGTCCTGGCAGCTGGAACCAGCATCACCATTAACGTAGGGGTGAGAGACCACGGACAGCATCCGGGAGTGTTGACCAGCCAAGTGGACGGGACGGTCACTGTTAGTAGCACGGTATGTTTACACGTTACCCATCGTGTCAAAATGCTATTATTTAAAAGTGAACCAGATGTAAACATAGAATAGTTGAGTCCTTGGAAAAGACTCTTTACTCACATAATCTCCCCGAAAAAAAATAATATCGCCTAACAGGCGTCATGTCTTGTCCTTAATTTTAAATGTTGCTGTTGGACAGGAACCCCTTGTAAAGCGCTGTGTACAATAGTGGATATTGCGCTATATAATATTGGATGCTTGCAAATAAGCTATTGTTGAATGAAGACAAGACTGAAGTTGTTTTGATAGGAACTCAGCAAAAATTAAAGTCTATCCAATTTTCAAATCCTACTCTAACTATATCTGATTCTGATATTTCTATTTCTGAAAAGGCTAAAAATGTAGGTGTCATTCTGGATAGTTCTTTGTCTAACGATCAGCATATAAACAATAATGTGAAAATTATGTAATTTGAGCTCCGTAGAATATCGCAGATGAGGTCGTTTTTACTTTTCAACACCTTGAAGATAATTGTCTCTGCATTGGTCTTGTCACGTCTTGACTATTGCAATTCACTGCTCGCTGGTCTCCATAATAACAAAATAAACAAGCTCCAGAGAGTACAGAATTGTGCGGCTAGGTTAGTTCTGGGAAAATCTCATTACGATGATACAAAGGACATGCTTCGAATCCTCCACTGGCTGCCAGTCCGGGCTAGAATTGAATATAAAATAGCCCTTATCTGCTTTGGTGTATTTGATCTTCTGTCCCTCTTTACATTCAACACTTACTCCAACCATACGTACCTATGAGAAATTTTAGATCCCACGATTCAAAATGGTTAGCATCTCCTAAAACTAAAGTTAAGTAGTTTGGTGATAAGTCTCTTATGAAATTCGGACCCACGATTTGGAATGATCTCCCTCAATCTGTGAGATTCTCGAGCTCATTAGACATTTTTAAAAAAACCCCGAAGACATATCTTTTCAGGAAATATTTACTTAATTGAATTTTAAATGTATTGTATGTGACATTTATATCGGTGATGTATTGATGCCCTTTTATGCTCTTAATTGTTTTGATACTTTGGTTGAATTGTATTGTATTGTTTTTTTTTTGTTTGTTTGTTTTTTTAGTTATTTCAAAAAGCGCTTTGAGGTTTCGACGAAAGGCGCTATATAAATATGCTTATTATTATTATTATTATTATTATTATTATTATTATTATTATTATTATTATTATTATTATTATTATTATTATTATATTATTATTATTATTATTATTATTATTATTATAATATAAAAGTTTAATTTATTTAAAAAAGCTCAATTGTGACCCTCATCTTAAAACGGTATTAAGTCGGGATGATTAAGATGCTGAGAACTGAATTTGTAGCCAGAAATATCATGCTTAAGTTGAGTTTATATGCTTTTTATAGGAGAAGGAATGTCATTCCAACGTTTCATATTTTTGACCAGTTTAACTACAATTTGACTTTTTAGCATCTGGGCCATCCCGGCATAATGCCGTTTTGAGACGAGGGGTCACAATTTATGTAACGAGAGAAACAACACTGGGGAAAGAATTTTCCTTAATAACTTCACCCACCCGGTCACTGAACACGGATAACACGAATTGATTTGATTACAAGACGATGCATCTTCCCACTAAGCCACTGAGGCCACAATAATTATTTATTAATATTTACTTATTTTGCTGACAGAGTTGCCCGACCACTACAACGACGACCACCTCCACAGCGTCGACAACAACAACAACTACTACTACGACCACAACACTCGCTCCGAACACATCGGACGCGGGGAGTGATGGGGCCTGGTGGATTGCTATCGCTGGCATTTTAGCTGCTCTTTTTATAGGTGATAAATTTAAATATTGTCCTGTCATTAACAGCAACAGCAACAGTTGCAACAGCAGTATCATCATCATCATCATCATCATCATCATCATCATCATCATCATCATCATCATCATCATCATCATCATCATTATCATCATCAGACCTTTAAAACCAATATTCAATAGTCCGTTATGAATAGAAATTGTATCAGCTATGATTGCTACCCTAAAAGTTTTTATTGGGAAGGGAGTGGGGTGGGGGGGGGGAGGGTATTCCCTTCCCAAAACCAACAAGGCATCATGAAAAGCGTTTGAAATGGATTGTTCTATGCCATCAGCCCAAACCTACCCTCACTACATGCCAAACAACCAAAGCAGTTAGCCCCACACAACTTATGAGTATCTCTATCAAAAATATTTTTTTACACATTAATGAAGATATCGTATAAGGCGAAAGATACTAGAAGGCACTATACATTATTTCAATCGCCTTTGTTAAAAATTGCGAGTGATACTCAGGATCTGTGGGGCTGATATATTATGGTGACAGGCAAGTACAGGTGGGTACAGGGCGACGTGTACATAATATGCAGGTCTGACCTTCGAACCCACGTATGGGCCTATTTTAGCATTGTTGTAATGGACAACATTTTGCGTTCTTTTTTGAGATTGTCATTACAACAATGAGCCCATAAGGAATTGGGTTATCAGACCTGCAAATAAGTGCACGTCGGTATGGGCCCACTTTCATCGGTCAATAACAGGGTCAAAAGAATACTTTGTATTTAACTTGTTTTCAGTCAAAATTGGAATCGCTCAAATTTTCATTCCATTAGTTTAAATAAAATTTACGATACCTGACGTAATTAGGTAATTTTCAAAAAGGATTATAAACTGTAGATTGTAAAATAGGCATCTATGTCAATAGCTAGACAGGCACAACTACAAAACAGAACAGCGTGACTCAGCGGTACGGTTTTTGCTTCGTACCCAAAAGGCACCGGGTTCGATCACCTGCTGCAGCCATTACATACAAACTCTCGTGGTCCAAGCTGCAGGGCTTTTGGTGTTACAGAATGACACATCACTTTCGGTCAACCGTGTCCTTTGACGGTGTTCCGCCTTTATGAAAGCTCTCAATTATATGGAGAATCGATACTACTGAAATCTCGTCCATGGCGTCAAGATGAGATTTTAAAAGGCTACATCCGGGTAACTTGCTTCTCCTATTTCGTCGATCGGTACGATTTCGTTAAGAGTCTAATGTTTATATTCCACCTAACGCAAAAATAGATAATCCAAAAGAATTAATAAATGAGCATGTATGGTCATCAATACTACCCCACCCGGACAGTCCATTATATTTCAAAATTGTGACCCTATTCTCAAATTTTATTTGGTGTTTACTATTCAAAAGATAGCTCTCAATGAGAAAAAAAAAATAGTTTTTGGAGACGCGAAATGCAGACACTTTTCTAAAAGAAATTAATGCGGTAAACAATCGAACGCTTTTGAAAGGTCATAAAATTGCATCAGTGTAGCTTTTTTTATTGAAAGACTCTCTCTAAACTTCTAAAACATTTAAGTATAATAGTTTGGCAGCCATAATTTTATTTCTAAAGCCACTAAAACATTTATGAAATAATGTATTAAAATCATTATTAAGTTGGTCTGATGATATTATTTTTTCAAATAATATTGATATTTACACCAAGCAAGTCGTTCTTCTTTACAAAAAAGTGTTTTACTTAAGACAGTTCCAGTTTGATTGTTGGGAGTCATTGACAGTTTGTAAAGTGTTAATGATTTGTGTAAAACATTTCGATTAACTCATTTTCTTTGTTGCTCTAATATTGACTTCAGAAATTCACAGTTATGTGTTTGTATAACAAAGTGATGGCGTCATATGAAAAAAAAAAGTCAGTCATGAAAATATTAAAAAGTAATGGGTCTAAATCGATCATTATGGTGGTCATTCTTCTTTATATTTCCAATTGCTGACATTGTTCTCACATTTTATTTGCTGTTTACAGTTCAAAAGATAGCTCTCAATGAGTTTTTGCAGAAGCCATATGCAGACAATTTTTCTAAGAGAAATTTATTTGACAAGCAATCGATGGCTTTCTAAAGGTCCATGAAATAGCATTATTATCTAACTTCTTGACTTGCACCGATCAAATATTATGTTTGTGATGTCGCATGCTGTGTTACTCTCTCTGTTCCGGTCGACAAAGTCGGTGATTGACTTATTGTTATATTACGACCTAATATTCTGTGTATCAATTTATTCACTACAAAGATCAGGTCATTACGATAATGTTGGCTTAATACAAGGTATAACACATTATCCATGTACACGTTAAAAACTACTATTAAGATAAAAAATTGTCCTAATGTATACGTCACATAACAGCCTTGGCAATTCACCTTCGGGCTATCACTGGGAATCAAGAAATAGATTACGGCAGGAACGATGGTGACGAACATAAATCCAGAGGTCCATGCTGCGAATCTGAAAAGTTTGAATGTCGTCTTTGTGCGATTTTTTAAGATGACCGATTTTCGTCCTCTATTTCTTTCTGCCACTAACCAAGCCACGTTGAATGAAGCAATACACACAAGGCATATACTTAGGTAAAGTAACGTTGGGTATAAATCGTCCCGGACATTAAAAAATACAAATTTAACAATCAAACCAACGCTAGTGACACCTATGGCCATTAGAACAAGGTATGACAAGGTGTAAGCCTTGGTGTTAAACGTCACAAATAACGGGTAAAAGGAATGAATAAATCGTAGTATAGCCAGATATGCAAGAAGTCCACTTGACAATCCAAATCCAATTCTCCTTAAGGCATATATAAATCGTCTAAATATCATCTCTATTCCATTTTCTGGATGAAACACCCCTATGACCACTTTTTTGCTGGGCATTAAGACTTCTACTAAATTTGAAAATGCAACGAAAATGTTGGACAAGTATAATATACGTAAAATGAAAGAAAGTAATCGACGCTTGTATTTCACCTGGGAGAATACTAGTATCGAGAGAATATTATTGACGATTCCAATGAAGTGCGAGATGACCTTAATAATCGATAGATAGTACAAAATATAAAAATCTTCATAGGTGCAATTGATGAAAACATAATCTCTGCATTGTGCATACCTCGACGAATATCTGTATGGTCCAGATGCAATTTGCATAGGTGCAATTGATGAAAACATAATCTCTGCATTGTGCATACCTCGACGAATATCTGTATGGTCCAGATGCAATTTGCATAATCTGGAAATGTAGATAAATTCAGTTATGCATGGATAACTACGATCGTTTGCTCTCCTCCTAAGTTCGAAAAATACATATTAACCAGCTACCGTAGTTGTATAAATTTTTTTGTGCTGTATTGTTTAAAATAATAAAACAAGTGATGTGAAATCTTAATTTAACCTTCATATGGTTCAAACTCTTGTAGGTGCAAATGAGGAAAACTTAATCTCTGCAATGTGCAAACCTCGTCGAATATCTGTTGGATGGAGTCATCAGTTAGATATATTTTGTAGTACTTGGAAATGTCGATAAAAATGTTATGTATGGACAACGATGTTAGTTCGCGAATGGTAGTTTGCTTTCTACAAAATAAAAAAAAAACAAATACCATATTTTTTGAGTTCTTTTATGGTGCTATTTTGTTCATTAAATTAAAGCAAATAATGTGCAATCTTAATTCCATCTATATACATAAAAATGTTCAGGCTTGAAGCTCGAAGGAGAAAATATTATAGTAGGGGGAATTAGGTAAAACAAAAACCCATGAATTGGTGAAATTACGATTTGAAGTATGAAAATTTCATGTAAAATATGTAAAATCCTGTAATTTATGCTATAGAACCACTCTGAGATATCAGTATTAGTTGAGATACAAGCATTTAAGGATTGGAAATTTTTGAAATGGACGAAAAAGTAATTCGTAACCTCCTATTGTAATATGTATGCTTCCAACCTCAGTTGGATCCCCTCAAGGGGACAGATTGAGTCGAATTCTAATGGTCAAAATTGGAATCTCTCAAATTTTCATTCCATTAGTTTAAATAAAATTTACGATACCTGACGTAATTAGGTAATTTTCAAAAAGGATTATGAACTGTAGATTGTAAAATAGGCATCCGTGTCAATAGCTAGACAGGCACAACTACAAGACAGAACAGCGTGACTCAGCTGTACGGTTTTTGCTTCGTACCCGAAAGGCACCGGGTGAGATCACCCGCTGCGCCGTGTGGTCTTGAGCAAGTCACGTCACCCTAGCTCAATATGCGGCGCTGCACTGCGGCTGACGCCTGGGTTATTCCGTCTTCCCTTGGAAGAGACCCTAGAGACAATTTTCCCCTATGGGGTGAATAAAAGGAATTTTTTTTCCTTCTTATTTTATTAAAGACGTCAGGTGACCATTAGGCAAGAGCATCAATCATTTAGTTAATAATGATAATAATAATAATAATAATAATGATAATAATAATAATAATAATAATAATAATAATAATAATAATAATAATAATAATAATAATAATAATAATAATAATAATAATAATCATAATAATAAAAATAATAATAATAATAATAATAATAATAATATAATAATAATAATAATAATAATAATAATAATAATAATAATGCACATTTATATTGCGCAACCTATCCCTCTGGTTGGAGGCTCTGGGCAAATAAATGTCTGAGGCTGTATCTTCGAAGTCTTTGGTCACCTAATTTTTAAAAGTTGAGATAATCATCGTTTGTCATACTTCTTAGGAATTTGTCATTTGTTTGTTTTGTTGTGTTGTGTCTTTTTTTTGGGGGGGGGGAGATTGTTTGTTTTTTTTTTCTTGTTTTTTTTTTTTGTTGTCGTTGTTGTTGCTGGGTTTTTATCTTTTGTTTGGTTTTAAAAAATAGTAAACTGTATTTTGACCATACTCTTTGAGGCCTCTTTTCCTTTCATGTATCTTTGCAATAGATAGAATGCGCTTGGCTAAGAATCTCACAACATTTCCATCGAGAAGAATATCGGACCAACACACAAAGCTGTGTGTAACCTTGAACGTTTAATAGTCTGGTGAATTTAGTTTAGTGACAACTATTCATAGACATGGAAGGCAAAAAAAAAAAAAGAAATAGCAAAGACCTGAGTGACGACAACTTCATTCTATCTATCTACAGGACTGACGATATTCCTGTGTTTGACAAGAATTCCGCTGTTCTGCAAACACGTCTCACCGACCCATTGGACACAGAAGCCGCTGTGTAAATGTTCAGGGGAAATGTGTAAACGGCGACCTCCACCACCGTAAGTTTTTCTGTGTTTATCACGCACAAAATTTGATGGTTTCGTTTAATTAACTAAAATATCCTCTAAATGCGCCCGCCAGATCAATCGTAAAAACAAACAACACTATGTAAAACTTTAGAATGTTATTGTGAGATCGAGTGAGCTTAATGAGAACTAATCACTCTATTGGCGTTATGAAAACATAAGCTAAAAGCTAAGGGACGTCAGCTTTTTTCACTCTTATGCCCATTTTTTATTTGGACGACTCCTGTTTAGTTACACCACGAGGGAATAGAAGCTTTGCGCTTAGCTAAGAAACTCACAACATTACCATGCAATGCTATAAAAATTGGACATGAATGTAATTTGTAATGTAACTAGAATTTTGAAAATAGGTTGTGAAGGATTGCACATGAGTGAGGAGAGAGTCGGTGAGGAGAGAGTTAGAAAACATTACATCGTTTTATGAAGACAATCAAACATGGAATCTGATTTCTGAACGACACAGTGTTGCTGATTTTGGTGCGATCCTCTAAGCATGATACGAGTTGATTTGACTAAAAAGGTCTCCGGTAGGCACTGATTTTCTCGTCTGATTATGGGAAGGAAATGTAGTCCAAAATTCTTATCCAAGGACAAATCTTTGTACTTTCTACAGTGGGACTTGAACCCTTGCATCTGCAGGTTATAAACATTGTATCAAACACCAAGGCCCCGATCCTCATTTAGTCATCCAATGCAGTGAATTTGATTACTCATCTATTTTATATTTCATTTTACAGGAAAAAGACAAAAGTCCAGTTAGTAGATCCAGTTCATCAGCCCCCACCAAGGTATGTTATTATGCTAGGGCAACTTGTACTTGTTTGCAGGTATGATAATACACTTTGTTATTGGTTCATAGTGAAATGGAAAAATTGTCAAATCATTGCAAAATAATGTCCGTGATTTTTAAAAATTTCAATATTATTGTTTTTCATTTCAGGAATCCTCCTCTTACTGGCACAGAGGGATTCTGGAAAGAACGTAAGTTTGTTTAGAGAAACCGGTATCATAGATTAGAAAAGCAGAAATTAGAGGTTCACTTTCTATCTCCATACTTGGAAAAGATCAACAAAGAACGTCACAGACAAAGATGGACGACGAAAACATGCCATCATTAAGAGTCCCAGACCCAGATATCATCCTGGGCCACTTGACAAACTCAAAGTTTGTCATTGAGACTATTACACGTAGTTGTGTGCAACAGATTCAGAGTAAAGAGAGTTTTCAGATGACAAGGATTTTTTGGAATAGTTCACTCTGATGGCATTCGGACCTCACTTAAAAGACTAACACTGGCAATAATGTGTAATTAAATGATATTGGTCAGAAATCAGTCATGTTGATGATGTTAGAACATACCCTGGGCCTCAGGTGGAGACCATTGTCTTATTATGATGTTTTCATTAACGTCGAGGCAGAATATTTTTTTTCTTTTTCTGTCAGTTTTTTTCGAATCTATTATTTGATAAAATAGGCTTGGGGGTAACATTTTCCAATCAGTGCATGTTGATTTCCCGACAAGCGTAGAATTACTGAAAAATCTAGAAATTATAAAGCTATTTTAAACATATCAATACCAGTAACTTGCAAACCTTTTCTATTAAAAAAAAAACAAACTAAGGGAAATTCTACACCCGTTCAATCAAATTATGTTTATTTAGAATAATAATGATCGTCCCAAAATTGACCTTGGCATTGGGAATCACCATTTGGCCACGCTGTTGCCAGATTCATTTTCACGCAACTACAGACTTTATTAACGGGTTGATCTTGTCGTTGATGGTTCGAACATTAAGTCACAATCTATTTAAATTTTCACAATACAGTAGATTATGATAATTAAAAAAGACATGTCTGTGCTTGTTCATGATTGTATATTACGAGCTCCCCACTAGTTATAATATAAAAAATAATGCAATTGTTTTCAGGCTTCCACGACGACAATTATCGGGAAGTTCCGGACAGAAAGGCTCTTCCAGCGCCAGCTGATTACAACGCTAATCGAGAGACGGACGACGGGCCCATCGTTCCCGCCAGGAGAGGCCCCACCCCTCTCGCCATCACGGACGGAACAGGCAACCAGAATGCAGCAGAGGCAAGAGTTTGGGCAACCAACGTAAATAATAATTATTCCGATGGGATTCTTTGATCAGAATAACTTTTTTTCTGGAAATTTACGGCTGATTATTAGTAGTAGCGTATGGCTACACCTCTAAATGTATTTCGTCAAGCTTCTAAAGTCTTCCTACGCCCTAAGGATGGTTTCATAGCTACCTTCAAGTTTAGTGGTTGACCATTATATATCACTCACTCACTCACTCACTCATTCCCATGGCCAGCTGATCGTTGGAGGGGGGGGGGGTATTCGGGATGCAGACTTCACAACATTACGCCTTTCGTCGCGGTCTCTGGCCTTTTCCAGAAGCTATTAAGATCCAGGCCTTTTTTCCTGTCTTCCTCTTCTCCACTGTCCCTCCACGGTGCCCTCTTCATGGCACAGATTATCATGGCGAACAATCATTATATATAAAGAGGGATAAGTCGGTACATTATTACTATAATTTTTTAACGTCTTTCGTCTCCTAGTCACATGATTGGGACGTCTCTTTTATGCTCTGTCTGAGATCCCTCCACCTTTCAAGGTCTTCTACCATAGATCTTAGAATATAGAAGGTATTCTAATGAATCTATTGTATGTTTACATTTTAAGTGTTTGAGATCCATGAACCTTTCAATGTCTTTTACCATAGATCTTAGAATATAGAAGGTGCTTTAATTGTAATTCTAGAACTTTCTACTATCTCATTTTCTTCCATTTTACTGGCTCTGATATGCCCTTAGTGTATTGCAAGCGCCGTAAAACCCTCAAAAAATATATTAATTCAGAAAAGTGAGTGGAGCAGGTACTTATGTTGATAATAACAAGAAATGAAGTGAGAGGAAGAGTGCCAGAATACAAGAGAATTAAAAATTCCGCGACGACGGGGGCTTTCCGCCTGGCCATGGGAGACCCAACCACTGGTGAAAGGCTTCGATTGCAGAGCTAGCCTCTCACAGCCAGGCATAATTTTCGTACGAATAAGGTTGTGGGTTCGAGTCTCCATCGCCTCGTAATGTTTAATTCTCTTTTGTCTTCTGACGCTTTTATTCTCCCTTCATTTCTTGTTTTAAGTAAGTATTGCTTTTGGGTTGGCATTCAGCATTTCTTTTATATTAAAGACTTTTAAACCTTTCTTCCAAAATCTCCATGAACGCGATTGGATTTCAATCAAGATTGTCATAATATGATGAGAGATTTGATAAATAAATTGAATATGTAAATGAAATATAATTGAAAATTATTTTCTGATATTCATGACATATTGCAAGTTTTACATGAAACGGCATTTGCTGTTTTAGAGATAATATTTTTTGGCTATTTAACTTTTTAGATGCAGATAGAGGGAGACCGGGGGGGGGGGAGATAGATTGATAGAGAGAGAGAGAGAGAGAGAGAGAGAGAGAGAGAGAGAGAGAGAGAGAGAAAGAGACTGAAGGAGAGAATATTTGAAGAAGAGGAATGTATGTATGCTGGAATTCCTCTAGATAATCTTATTGTTATCATGTAATGCTAGAGTACGTGTATCTAAATGACAAAATGTAATATTTATTTACATTAACGATATATTATTATTATTATTATTATTATTATTATTATTATTATTATTATTATTATTATTATTATTATTATTATTATTATTATTATCATTATTATTATTATTATTATTATCAATATTATTATTATTATTATTATTATTATTATTATTATTATTATTATTATTATTATTATTATTATTATTATTATTATTATTATAATATTATTATTATTATTATTATTATTATTATTATTATTATTATTATTATTATTATTATTATTATTATTATTATTATATATTATTATTATTATTATTATTATTAATATCATTATTATTATTATTATTATTATTATTATTATTATTATTATTATTATTATTATTATTATTATTATAATATTATTATATATTATTATTATTATTATTATTATTATTATTTATTATTATTATTATTATTATTATTATTATTATTATTATTATTATTATTATTATTATGTCAACAAGTCATGAGGGCCAGATAAGCTTAGTGGTAGAATATTAAATAACGTAACCAACTGGCTTATGTTTTTACATATATTTTTAGCATGTCACTCTCTCTTAATGTAATACCTGTTTTGTGGAAGATCTCTGAAATTATCCCTGTTCCGAAGAAAAAGAATATTTATTGTTTAGATGACCTTTGACCAATATTTATGAAAGTGTTTCAGGGTTTTAAAAAACTCACTCAATCCTAGAGATTTTTGCTACTTTTCAAAATGGGAAAATTTTAAATTAAAAATGAGCATGTACATATTTAGTTTTATTCTACTACCATTAGGATGAAAAACCCCCATAACAATATAAGCTTTGATACACGCCTATAATTTGTCTCAGAAAATGTAATAAATAAGCATGGGGTAAAAGTAACCCGGGTAAACTACGGATATAATCGGTGTTAGGGTTGAGTGAGTTAATCATTTCTTTTAAATAAAGTAATGGATAAGCTAGATACACACGAAGTTGCCTCTAAAGGAGGTAGCAGTGTTGAGAACGCATGGGCTGTATTTGTAAATTTCATACTTAAACACCTTGAAGAGAAAATATCATATGCACGTGTCCTTTTTATTGACTTTTCTTCCGCCTTCAATACAATTCAACCACATATTATCATATAAAGTCTTTTAGATTTAAATGTGATCAACATCATCATTGCTTGGATTTTTGATTTTTTAAACAAATAGAGTTCAGCATGTAAAACTAAATGACACTTTTTCTAGTCTAAAGACAATAACATGAGAGACCCTCAAGGTTGTGTTTTGTCATCAACCCTCTATACCCTCCACACAAACGACGACAAGACTCACTATGATAATACAAAAATTATTAAGTTTGCAGACGATTCAGTTATTCAGTGTTTTATTCGTGACTTACACAAAATAACCCTCTAAGAAGAATATTCCTATAAAAAGAAAAAAAATATTTTAATTAGTTTGATTAGTTCTCACTAAAAATTATGTCAATCGGACAATAACCGTTTAAGGTTATACATAGTTACTGTAATTATACGTTATATGTTGTGAGTATTTTGGCTAAACCCAAAACATCAAAAGGCCAATGTTATAGATAGAACGAAGTACTAACGAAAGAGTGAAAATGGAAAGGCTTCGAATGGGAACAAAACAGACAATGGACGTTTCGGGTACAAATCCTTCGTCAGCACAACAATACACAAATAAACGTGGAAAACAAATAAAATATAATGAAAAATAACTTGTATCGTCTGTACTCAATGGTGGTTGCAGTATGAATGAAGTGTTAGCGTGGCGTGGGTAGAGGATAGGGTGCCCCAGGGGGGTGATCTAATTGATAAGCAAAGGTCAGCGTCAGGGAACAGAACTTTCCAGACTATAATGGAAGATAAAAGACATATTGGTAGTAGTAGTAGTAGTAGTAGTTGTAGTAGTAGTAGTAGTAGTAGTAACAAGATATGAAGTGAATAGAAAAGTGCCAGAAGACAATAGAGAATAAAAAATTTTCGCGGCGGTGGTGGGGTTTGAACCTGCGACCTTATTGGTACGACAACTCCGCCTGGCAGGTGAGAGCGTGGCTCTACCGTGTGAGCTATCCACGAACACAAAAATATTCGTTT
>NC_088370.1:21713584-21716084 GCF_034508935.2 Berghia stephanieae | reverse complement strand
CTCAGGAGAATACGCTTCAATAGTCATGTCGTCACTTCCCTCGTAATGACGCATGGTAACTTAGTAACTGGATCTAAACTATCAGAACAATGGCCGATGCCTTTATGAAATATTTCTCCGACGAGATTAAAAGTGTATCCAGAGGAGAAAAACATTATGATCATGTTTTAACTTTTACAAATTCTGATCACATGACATATGAAAAGTTCTAGCCAGCATGAAGAATAAAAAGTACCGATTTTCTTTGTTTAGAACAACGATGGCCACCGTTGCTGGGCGACGTGACATTAGACTATTGAATCCAATTCTAAATATCCACTAACTAACCAAAATAAGTAACAAATAGCTGTACATAAAATGCGAAGAAACGCCGCTATCGATTCAAATTTGGGAAACAAGATGGAGACCAATGGACATATTTTAATGAAAGATAGAAATATTCCAGCTAATAAGTCATTGTCTCTATTTTCTACACCAAGCAGATTTAACAAACTCAAAGGTAGACAAGTAATATACACAATGGACAATGATAAATAAAGACCTCAAGTGTCTCACTGACACACAAGAACTCAAATCTTGAGCTTTTTTCCTGAGTTTTTGTTATATAGTGCAATATCCACTAAATATGCTCAAAGCGCTTTACGAAAGGTACTCTGACCAACAACAACACGAAATATGTTGTTGAACGAGACAAGACGCCTTTGAGGCGATATTACAATAAAAAAAATTTCGACAGTGAAAACGCTGTTTACGGCCATGTAGATACTCATTTTACACTTGAGTACATTGAGAGAATGTGAGTAAAGAGCCTTTTCCAAGGATTCAACAATGCGCCGAGCTAGGCCCGAACCCAGGACCTTCTGATCAGAAAGCGAGTGTCATACCACAAGACCATATAGATTCGTAAAAGGATTTAGAATACCTGAGATACATCGCAGCAGACCGTCACCATTGGAATTAACTCAATCAACTGTCCAAAGATTAGGAGGCATTCGGCAATAAGTCAAGTAAGTCAAATACAGGTCCTAGGGCTTGAAGGTTTCAGATAGAGCTTTATTTTATATAGCGCAATATCCACTAAACTTGCTCAAAGGGCTTTACAAGGGGTCCCTGGCCAACAGCAACGCTTAACATGTAGGACGAGACGTGACGCCTGTTAGGCGATATTACAATTATTTTTCGGACAGAGACAACGCTGTTAACGGCTAGTGATAGAACATGAGTAAAGAGTCTTTTCCAAGGGCTCAACTATGCGCCGAGCGAGGCTGGAACCCAGGACCTTCCGATATATATATTATATATATATATATATATATATATATATATATATGGTGTGTGTGTCGATGTGCATCGCCATATTTGCTCTTTTTTTCGTATAGACTCAGCATGTAGGCAAGGTTACGTCCCAGGATGTCCTTATGGGAGTGGACACTTATATAATTGTTTTCAAACTTCGTCCTACTGCGAACACAATATACAACATAGTTTTATAGTCAAATATAATATAGATTCAGCATGGGAGTATAAAAAGTGTTGCATATAAATTACTTTGTTTCTTATTTCCATTTCGGATGTTATAATCAGGATCTGCAAAATATAATTATACATCTGATACTAGTATAAAAATTGTATATATATAATATAATTTCAATACAGTGCAATCTCTTTTATTAGTCTTTGTCACACATATGTCAAATATAATAATATAAAAATTAAACCAAAGGAATGGGCAATTTCCGTTAAATTTATAAAATCATAATTGGTAATCGGGATAGCACAATCTTGAATTGAAGTGTTATTTTTCAAAATTCCCTAACTTCGTTTTTTTCCCTATTTTGAGATATTGAGGATATTTCCCTTAAATTTGCTCATTCGGTCTATTATTTTATCATATCTAGACTTCAAATTCATATAAATCTAAGGAAGTTATTCTTGTGCCAGTCGATGGTTGAAATAAAATGTACATTTCAAATTATCTCATGGATGGAAAATCTAAAAAAGTAGAAAAATCGACTTAACGAGTTTTGGAAAACCAGCCTTCAATTCTATTGCATTAAGTGCGGCTATGTGGTCTAGTGGTATGACTCTCGCTTTCGGATCGGAAGGTTCTGGGTTCGAGCCTCGCGCTCGGCGCATAGTTGAATCCTTGGAAAAGGCTCTTTACTCACATTCTCTCACCGTATTCAGGTGTAAAATGAGTACCTGGCCGTTAACAGCCGTGTCTATGTCCTAAAAATAGTAATATCGCCTAACAGGTGGCATGTCCCATCCTACATGCTAAATGTGACCCATCATCTCAAAACGGTATTATGTCGGGACGAACAATATGCATAAAAGCCGAATTAAATGTTAAACTGGTCAAAAATATAAATTACTGGCGTTAGCACCCTAAAATATAGTATCTATTCTCCTCAATAAAACAAATAAACTCAACACAAGCCTGATATTTCTGGCTATAAATTCAATTTTCAACATCTTAACCATCCCCTCTTAATACCGT
>NC_088370.1:21698584-21708584 GCF_034508935.2 Berghia stephanieae | reverse complement strand
CAAAAGAAATTTGAATAAGAAAAATATTGATTGTATCGTAACGAAAGTGACGATTTGGCTATAGTTGGTAAGGAGAGGGTAAAATCGATCGATACTTGAAATATGGGTTTTTCAGAGTATAGCTGTTTTTTAAGATAAGGATTTGAACAAGTGTGCATGAAACAGTTCAAACAATAATAAATAAAATAAAATAAATTTGAGCTTTACATATCCACTTAATGTGCTCAAAGCGCTTTACAAGGGGACCTTAACCAAAAACAACATTTAACATGTAGGACGGGACATTCCGCCTGTTGGGCGATATTACAATTTTTAGGACAGAGATAAAACTGTTAACGGACAGGTACACATTTTACACCTGAGTACGGTGAGAGAAAGTGAGTAAATAGCCTTTTTCAAAGACTCAACTATGCGCCGAGCGCGAGGTTCGAACCCAGGACCTTCCGATCCGAAAGCGAGTGTCATACCACAAGACCACATAGCCGCACAAAGTTCAGAAGAAGCAAGGTGATTTTAAAGGATGATTATTTTTTCTTCTTTTTGTCTTTCTTGCCTTAACTGGCTCTGTTTTATGCACACTTTTCAGAAATATTTACATGTGATCCTGTGGTATCATTCGGATCGGGAGCTCCAGGGTTCCAGTCCCGCTATGAGTGGCGTATGGTTATTTCCTTGGAAAAGCCTATTTATTCACGTTCTCTTACCGCTCTCAGGTTTAAAAACAGCTTTTTTAATGTCCGAAAACAAATGTAATATCGGCTAACAGGAGTCATGTCTCGTCCTACTTGTTAAATGTTGCTGTTGGCTAGGGACCCCTTGCTAATAACTTTGAGCACGTCAAAAGTAGATATCATTAATCTTAATTTTATGCCCTTCCGCCACGACATCATAAGATATCGTCGCCTGGGCATTCCACGAAAGAATACTATAGATAATTCATCAAATAAAATGTCTGATGTCAACAGGAATCACTCACGTTGTCCAAGTGAGCAAATTGAGGATTAATAATCATTCATGCCCAAGGAAAGAGACAAAAACACATGAAGCGGGACTCGAACGCGGGACCTTCCAGG
Source organism: Berghia stephanieae (assembly GCF_034508935.2). Taxonomy (NCBI): domain Eukaryota; kingdom Metazoa; phylum Mollusca; class Gastropoda; order Nudibranchia; family Aeolidiidae; genus Berghia; species Berghia stephanieae. Next base: position 21,707,511 of record NC_088370.1, on the reverse strand, counting down.
TCACAGTGCAATGCCATAACCACTCGGCCACTTCGCCCCCCCCCCCCTTATTGGATATTCAAACATTTTTTAACGATATGCTTTCTATTCCTAGTTACCTCATGTCAAATACCCAGAGGCGCCGAATCCATCCCGGGAATCCAATGACATCATAGTAACCAGCCGAGGCAACCAATCCGTCCACCATTGTAACGAACCACCTCTCGTCGCCCGTAGGTATTTATTTTTCACCACACATTAAGAAAAAATGCTTTTTAAATCTCAAACAATCTCTCTACAAAACAACTTTATGTTCTTATGAATTAAACAAAGATCATTGTGATGTACAAAATAAATCTGAATAAGAAAAATGTATATTGTGTTGTAACAAATGTGACGATTTTGCTGTAGGTGGTAAGGAGAGGATTTACTCTCTACTTACCAACCATTTTCAGGATTTTCCCCAAAACTTCTCACCCAACTAACTCAAAAATATATTTATTTTTTATCACTCTGACATAATAGCAGTAACGTTTTGCCATACATAATTTCTTTACCAAAACATACTCAACAACGCACTGTTCATTTTCTTTAAATGTTATGATGTACAAGAGGCTTTTGAATAAAAAATATGTTGGTTGTATCGTAACGAATGTGCCGATTTTCCTATGGTTGGTAAGGAGAGGGTTAAAGTTGATAATATTTTAATCTCCAGGTGGTAGAGAGCATCACAGGTATCTTCACTCCAACATCAACCTGACCGACAGAGGCTATAACAATAGTGAAGTACTCAGCCTCCTTCAGAAGCACATCAAAACATTTGGTCATGGGCGTAGACGTCGTCGGGCTGGTGGATTCGATTCTCGGCAGAAACAGGAGAGGAGATATGGCGGTTCTCGTCGTGACGGTAGAAGAGATAAGAAGCGGATAAAAGGGCAATCCCAGCGAAGGGTTCATGTTGTGGAAACGATGCTGGTATTCGATTACGCTCTTTATCAAAGGTATGTATGGATCGGAGGCAGGGCGAGGGTGGTGATAATAGGGATGGTGATGATGATGTTGGTGATGATGATGATGGTGATGATCATGTTGATGATGATGATGATGATGATGATGATGATGATGATGATGATGATGATGATGATGATGATGATGATGATGATGAGGATGAGGATGATGATGATGATGATGATGGTGATGGTCATGATGATGATAATAATAATGATGATGATGATGATGATGATGATGATGATGATGATGGTGATGATGATGATGATGATGATGATGATGATGATGATGATGATGACGACGACGACGATGATGCAACATACTATATATTGGTTTCATCGCCTCATAGATTCCTTACTGCCAGTGGAAATAATCGGCAACTTGCACTCTTGTCTCTAGCGGAGTACTATTCTCAGTTATCTAGATCGGTGAGTACAAAAAATCGTGTTACACGCTTATACTTGAGATATCTATTATATAGGGCAATATCCACTCAGCGTGCACAAAGCGCTTCACAAAGAGTTACTGATCAACAGCAAAAAGTAACATGTAAAATGAGACAGTGCTGATTGTATCGATCTACATAGCATAGTAGTGTTAGCAACATTGTCGCTACTAATTCCTTATTCTATATTTATACATTTTATGCACCCACTCACTCACTCAATCCCATGACCGGATGGTCGTCGGGGGAACTTGCGTGAAGCACAAGTAACAGTCTTCCTCCATGCCTGCCTGTTGCTAGCCCTATGTAGCAGCTCCGGAACCGACATCTCTGTCCATTCTTTTATACTGTCCAGCCACATCTTCCTTTGGCGCCCTCTTCTGCGTTGGCCTTCGACTGTACCCTGTAGGACTGTCCTGCTCAGCATATCGACAGTTTATGCATTTACATGTAAATTCAAACTAGGGGTCATAGGGACAACATATTTTACTTTGTCAAAAAAAAAATAAATAAATAAAGATTTAAAAAAATAATTATATATATATATATATATATATATATATATATATATATATATACATATATATATATATATATATATATATATATATATATATATGTTTATGAGTGTTTGTGGGTACTCGTAGGTACGAAAGTGCTCGATAATGATGGTTAGAGCTAATATAGAATACACATTGTCACTCACATTTTTTGTGGCCGAAACGTTCGTTTCTGTGTCTCTTTACACGTCCTCAGTCGGCGTAATCCTTAACAATGTCCGAAGAAAATTCTTACTCCAAACGAATACAATTTAACACACGCCACAACACCAAAACAAAACAGAAAAGGAATATAATATGGTTCAACCCGCCGTTCAACAACGCAATCACTTCAAATATCGGCAAGCAGTTCCTTGCACTCATCGATAAACACTTCCCGAAGAACCATCGCCTGCACAAAATAATCAACAGAAACAACGTCAAGATAAGCTACAGCTGTGCACAAAACATGAAACAGATCATTACCAACCACAACAGACAAATCATATCCGAACCCAACAACATCAATACAAATAAAGACAACTGCAACTGCAGAAAGAAAGATAATTGCCCTCGAAAAGGAAACTGCCAAAAAAGCGCCATAGTCTACAAAGCCACCATAACCACTGATAACACCGCAGCACAATACATCGGCAGCACAGAACCCCCATTCAAAACACGATACAACAATCACAAAGCCACCATAACACATGAAAGCAAAGCAAAAAGCACCAAATTAGCAATGCACTATTGGCAACAAATAAACACTAATAAAACACCAACAATAACCTGGGAGGTCGTCAGGCAAAGCAGCCCCTACATATGCGGTGCTAGAAAATGCAATTTATGCCTGACAGAGAAACTGGAAATACTATTACACAACTACAGAAACAATAGCACATTAAACAAAAGATCAGAACTAATGACAATGTGCAGACACTCTAACAAATTCAAGCTCAAAACGCAGGAGGTCAAATAACACTCCCCCTCCCCCCCCCCCCCCCTTCCCCCCTTCCCTCCCCCCTTCCCCCCTTCCCTCCCCCCTTCCCCCCTTCCCCCCCTTCCACCCCCTTCCCGACCCTACTATACCCCTCCTCCCCCTCTTCACCCCCCTCCCGCCTCCCCCCCCCCCGCCTCCCCACGCAACCACATTCCACAACAATATCATACACACACATGTACACACCGCACACAACACACCTACACATATACACACACACACACACACTCATAATATAAGCAATTAGAGCACACCACAACAATGCCACTACACATCAACACTAATCACCACTACGCAACAGAACCAAGAACAAGCAATTCGTTTGGAGTAAGTATTTTCTTCGGACATTATTAAGGTTTACGCCGACTGAGGACGTGTAAAGAGACACAGAAACGAACGTTTCGGCCACACATAAAAATGTGAGTGACAATTTGTATTATATATATATATATATATATATATATATATATATATATATAAATATATCATTTAAAATATTTACCACAATGTTTGGGGCAGTCTACATCAATGTTTCAGGCTTAATTTGCCATCTTCAGGACTGAGTTGTTTTGTTGACTGTTGTTGTTTCTTGAAGTGGTTCCGGTTTGAAGTTAATTAAGAGGAATTTGCGCCGATGGGGACACTTTCCGTACATCTCACTTTTCATGTTGAGTGTGGCTTCATGAGGGTGTTTGATTATAGTATATTTCTCTTCCAGGCATAAGCTACATTGTTTTGATGTTGGTGTGTATCCTGTTGCTTTAGATAAAATTTTCCATGAAATGTTGTGGTCTAGTTTGTTGTCTTTTAATTTCCAAATATGTTCGCTGAGTTTTGTGGATGTTTTTTTGTTAGTGTTTCTAAATGTTGAGGTGTGGAGGTTGTATCTTGTTTTGAAATTATTTTCTGTTAGTCCTACATATTTTTCCTGCTTGTTTGTTTTAGTTTCTGTGACTGTGGCTTGGTAAATTAAACTTGATTCTAAGCATTGTTTGTTTAGCGGGCAATGTTCTTTATTTCTGCAGTTGCATTTTCTAGTGGGTGGGTTTTGCTCTTGTCGGTGGTTTATTAATATTTTTTTGTTGTGGCTTGAAATTATTTGTTCTATGTTGCGCATACACGAGTAACATATTTTTATGGTATTCCTGTTGATAATTTTATGTAGCTTGTGGTTTTTTGGAAAGTGTGTATCAATTAACTTCAGGAACTGCTGTCCTATGTTTGTGCTGACGTTTATGTCGAAAGGTGGGTTGAACCAAGTTATGTGTCGTTTTCTTGTTTTACGTTCTTCACTTGTGTGTTGGGGTTTACATGAGAGGGAGGCGTCTGTGTATACAAATGGTGTGTTGTATCCGCTTTTTGTGAGTGCTTCTTTGTAGGGGGTGGCTGCGACGTTGAATATCTCTCTGTTTTCCGAAAGTTTGCTCACCCTCAGTGCTATGTTTTTTGGTATGTTTTCAATGACGGGACGGGGGTGGTTGCTGTTTTTATTAATGTAGCTAATGGTGTTGTTTGGTTTTCTGAACGGTTGGAATGAATTGGATTTTATGTCGAATGTGATGTCGAGGAAGTCAACTGTTTTTTTGTTTGCTTCTATCGTGATTTTCAAATTGTTGTTTTGGAATATTTTACAGATTTGTTTTTTGATGTTTTCGTTCGCTCTTGGTCGTCTGTTGGTTATAACGAGTCCGTCATCTCTATAGAGGCCGATGTATGTGTGTGTATGTTGTAGTTGTGACAGGATGTAGAGTCCGACCAGTTCGCATGTTTCAGCACCGTCGAACGAACCCATTGTTACGTCGAAATCATTGTGTCGCTTTGTCCACGGTGTGTTGTCGTAGTATAGTGTGCTGTGCTTGGTGTGTTTGATGATGTGTTTTTCCTCTTCTGTGATGTTGGTGTATTTTGCTGCGAATTCCAATGCTTTGTTTAGTAAGTCTGGAGTGATGGAGGGGTAAAAATCGCAAATGTCGAAAGAGATGAAGGTGCAGTTTTCTTTGTTTTGGATATTTTTGAACCATTCAATGACTTCATCGGTGTTTTTCCACTGGTTGAATTTAGTTGCTTCTTTGACGTTTTTATTTATTTTTTCTAATATCTTTTTGCTGATTTTTCCAATTTCAGATTTGTATGGATTTATTAGTCTACATTTTGGATTATTTTTGAAGTCAGGCTTGTGATCTTTTAATGTGATGAACGCTTCTCTTCTTGGTGCTATATCGATTCGATTGCTAAGGTCAAGTCTGTTCGCTATATTCTTATCTTCTTTTGTGATCTCTTCGGTTCTATGTGTTCTGTCTTTCTTATAGTCTTTGTTGATTTGTTTGTGTGTCATTTTATCATATTCCTCAGGTGTCATTTTATAATAGTTGTTGGATTTGTCGGCTGGTATCAGAAGTTGTTTTTCTTTGTTTATTTTCTTCACATCGTTAGTCAGTTGGTTTTGGAAGTTGTTATTTTTGTTTTTGAACTGCACACTTTGAATGAGATCTGAAAGTCCGTCTTCTAATTTTTTTAATTCAGGTATTGGGGGGGGGGTGAATTTGTAGAGTTGAAGCCGTACGTTTTTTTGTGGGTGGTTTCTAAATGTGGGTTCAGAAAAAAGAATACACATACACACACATACATCGGCCTCTATAGAAATGACGGACTCGCTATAACCAACAGACGACCAAGAGCGAATGAAAACATCAAAAAAACAAATCTGTAAGATATTCCAAAACAACAATTTGAAAATCACGATAGAAGCAAACAAAAAAACAGTTGACTTCCTCGACATCACATTCGACATAAAATCCAATTCATTCCAACCGTTCAGAAAACCAAACAACACCATTAGCTACATTAATAAAAACAACAACCACCCCCGTCCCGTCATTGAAAACATACCAAAAAACATAGCACTGAGGGTGAGCAAACTTTCGGAAAACAGAGAGATATTCAACGTCGCAGCCACCCCCTACAAAGAAGCACTCACAAAAAGCGGATACAACACACCATTTGTATACACAGACGCCTCCCTCTCATGTAAACCCCAACACACAAGTGAAGAACGTAAAACAAGAAAACGACACATAACTTGGTTCAACCCACCTTTCGACATAAACGTCAGCACAAACATAGGACAGCAGTTCCTGAAGTTAATTGATACACACTTTCCAAAAAACCACAAGCTACATAAAATTATCAACAGGAATACCATAAAAATAAGTTACTCGTGTATGCGCAACATAGAACAAATAATTTCAAGCCACAACAAAAAAATATTAATAAACCACCGACAAGAGCAAAACCCACCCACTAGAAAATGCAACTGCAGAAATAAAGAACATTGCCCGCTAAACAAACAATGCTTAAAATCAAGTTTAATTTACCAAGCCACAGTCACAGAAACTAAAACAAACAAGCAAGAAAAATATGTAGGACTAACAGAAAATAATTTCAAAACAAGATACAACCTCCACACCTCAACATTTAGAAACACTAACAAAAAAACATCCACAAAACTCAGCGAACATATTTGGAAATTAAAAGACAACAAACTAGACCACAACATTTCATGGAAAATTTTATCTAAAGCAACAGGATACACACCAATATCAAAACAATGTAGCTTATGCGTGGAAGAGAAATATACTATAATCAAACACCCTCATGAAGCCACACTCAACATGAAAAGTGAGATGTACGGAAAGTGTCCCATCGGCGCAAATTCCTCTTAATTAACTTCAAACCGGAACCACTTCAAGAAACAACAACAGTCAACAAAACAACTCAGTCCTGAAGATGGCAAATTAAGCCTGAAACATTGATGTAGACTGCCCCAAACATTGTGGTAAATATTTTAAATAATAATTCGCTCCATTACTACATGTCGAGCACTTTTCGTACCATATTTGTATCAAACACGATTCAATATATATAAATATATATACATATATATAATGTGTTCATTCAAAACCTACATAAATCTTCCCTCAAAAACATACACAAGCGACATTCTACTACACTAAGTTAACACATTCGGAACCTCAAAGAAAAAACATACAACACAGCATTACGTGGAAAATCATCTCCTGAGCAGAGTCGTACTCCCCCTCTTCAAAGATTTGCAACCTCTGCTTGGAAGAAAAATTCTACATCATCACAAAACCGAACATGGCAACACTCAACAGAAGAAACGAGCTAACATCTTCATGCAGACATAGAATCATACACCTTTTATGTAATTACAAACCACGATTTGCGAAGCCGAAAAAGTACGATAAACACAACAATCTACTTACACTTTCACTTACTAATGAGAACGAATGCTCGAAACAATAGTTTATTGTAGAAGTTGATCATAATTATACTTGATCTATATAAATAAATAAATATATATATATATATATATATATATATATATATATATATATATAAATTCTTAACTTTATGTTTATACATTTATATGCATGCCACGTCTGTAAACGAATTTTCATATTTATGGATGAATAAAATATACTATATTCATTACTATCATTATTATTATTACTATTATTATCATTATTAATATTATTATTATCAACATTATTATTAATATTGATTTTTTAATTTATTATTATTATCATTATTATAATTATTACTATTATTATTATATTATTATTATTATTATTATTATTATTATTATTATTATTATTATTATTATTATTATTATTATTATTATTATTATTATTTTCTACTCACTTCATTTTCTGATATTATGGGGATTGGAGGGAACAAAGTGCAAAGGATATTAAAAGTAAATATTGTATAGATCTAATATTTGCTTCAGTAGCCTTAGTCTCATTGTCTGTATGTATTTTCAGGTGATCAAACGTTACGAGAGTGTTTCTACAGCGGAGTTTGCAGTGACTATCATACCTACACAGTTCATCATTGCCGAGGTTTGAATTCTTCCTTAGATTCGTTATTAACATCGTGATATATTAAGTTCTCCATCCGTCGCCTTATATCTATAAAAACAAAGGCAACACGTCACCTTAATTCATTTTTGCCACATGGTGAATTTTTAACGCGTAACTGTGATTTAAATTAAATACTATCTTTTAAACATACACACACAAGTTTGGACTAAAGGCCAGAGGTATGGTCTATCTCAATTTATCAAATTAATATTTACAGTGTTGCTATTGGTTCTTGGTTGTATATTTTTTACATTTTTGTGAATTTGCACATATATATATATATATATATATATATATATATATATATATATATATATATATATATATATATATATATAAAAGAAAAAAAAAGAAAAAAAAAAGAACAAAATAAGAACAAAACAAAAAGCAAAAAAAAAAAACAAAACAAAACAAAAACAATGAAAACCTTAAATACGTATCGAAAAAAAAAAGCAACAAAAATCAAAAAACAAAACCATAAATCGTCTAATTTCGCAACACAATGTCTATAACCTATTACTCCCATTTAAGTCCCAGTTTCGATACTCCTAGCGAGGTCCCAGGTTTATTAGTTTTTGTCAAGATAAATAAATAAAAAGATAAATTAAATAAAAATCCCTTTATTCATCCCATGGGGTAAATTTGTCTTTAGTGTCTAATCCGAGGGAAGACTGAAATATCCCAGGCGTCAGCCGTAGTGCAGCGCCGCCAACTGAGCTAGTGCGAGGTTACTTGCTCAAAGCCACACAGCGCAGTGGGTAATCGAACTCGGTATCTTTCGGTTACGAAGCCAACACCTTACCCCTGAACCACGCTGGTCATTTAACTCGTGCCGCTATGTGGTCTTGTCGTATGACACTCGCTTTCGGATCGGAAGGTCCTGGATTCGAGCCCCGCTCTGAGCGGCGCATAGTTGAATCCTTCTAAAAGGTTCTTTACTGACAATATTTCACCGTGTGTAATGAGTAATTGGTCGCAAACAGTGTTGTCTTTCTCAGAAAAAATTGTAA
>NC_088370.1:21593584-21693584 GCF_034508935.2 Berghia stephanieae | reverse complement strand
CAACATGCAACTTAATAAGCAATGGAAAAACTATAAAACAAGTTCAGACATTTAAATATCTTGGATACATAATAACTTCAGATGGCAGATGTAGCACAGAAATAAAACGAAGAATTGCAATAGCTAAAGATAGTTTTAATAAAATGAGTCTAAAAGAATTGCAATAGCTAAAGATAGTTTTAATAAAATGAGTCTAATTTTTAAAAACCACAATATCTCAATGACAACAAAACATAGGGTTTTGAAGGCATATGTATGGTCATTATTATTATATGGCTGTGAAAGCTGGACAATTACAGAAGACATTAGAAAGAAACTGGAGGCAGCAGAAATGTGGTTTGTTTGAAGGATGTTAAGAATCTCATGGACAGAGAAGAAAACTAATGAAGAAGTATTAGAGCAAACTGAAACTAAAAGGTTGTTAATTCGTACAATAAGAAAAAGACAAATGCAATTTTAGGGCACCTAAATCGACTTAAATGTATTGAATATCTTGCTCGCACAGGAAAGATATAAGGTAAAAAGAGTAAAGGTAGACCAAGAAAAACATATTTCAATAGTTTGAACAGCTGGGTGGCAAAGAAAGAGAAGAGTAATATTAGTTTTCTGAGGTTATCCGATCAGGTGCTGAATGGCGTACCATGATCACCGATGTCTGGCACAGACTTGGTACTTGAAATACAAGATATATTTAATTTCTAGCACCCCGTTTATCCCGACATAAAGAAAAACTTGACTTTTTTATAGTGCCATATCCACTAAATGTGCTCAAAGCGCTTTACAAAAGGTCTCTGACCAATAGCAACATGTAGCGTGTAGAACAATATATGACGCCTGTAGGTGATATTACATTTTTTTTCCGAAATAGCCAACGCCGTTAACGACCAGGTACTCATTTTACACCTTAGTACGACGAGAGAATATAAGTAATGAGCCTTTTCCAAGGACTCAACTATGCGCCGCTCAGAGCGAGGCTCGAACCCAAAGCCTATCGATCCGAAAGCGAGTGGCGTACCACTAGACCACATAACCGCATATAATACATAATACCTATTTGAGACGGGGGTGGGGTGGGAGGTGGAGTCTAGAATAATGACCGATTTGAATGGATTTTACTGTGACAATGGATAAAATAACATGAGCCTATCGTATTTTTCCTGCCAGATACGACATGTATTCAAATGATCTCACTGGAAACCTTCTCGGTAAGTTCTATCTGGACATCGCTTTATCAAATTATATAACTTTATCCGAATCACAAATTATGATGATGATATCCAGACACGAAACTTTATTCTCTCATTACCAGCCATTTTTAGAATTTCCCGGAAAATTCACACCTCCCCAAAACAAAAATATACTTTTCTTACTCAAACAAAAAAGTCACAAGTGCCTTCTATACCAAATAATGTTCGGCAAAATGAGCTCTACAACACATATTTATATCTAGCTGTAATCAAACCATTTCTTTTAAATGTGTGATGTACAAGAGAAATCAGAATGAGACATGTAACAACTGTCGGTTGCATCGTGACGAATTTGACGATTTTCCTATGGTTGGTAAGGAGAGGGTTAAGGCTCCTTTCGTATTATGTGAATCTTAAATGTCAATTCGGTAAATATGGCATTTGAGGGGTCCTACTAAAAGCCGTCCGGAGCCGTCCTGAGCCCCAGGAGAGCCGTCTGGAGGTCATCTAAAGCGTTCTCAAGCCATCCGCAGGCCCTTAGGCCTGTACGAACCTTTCCAGAAGTCTCCCGCCTTCCAAAAAGTCCTCAAATGAGGTAAGTCTGACGGCTCCGGACGGCAGGACCGCATTTGAGAATTGATGATAGTTGCTTAAATAAAATCCACACCATTTTGCCCGCTTTATCAATCGTAAAACAAGTATTTATAGTTTGAGAGAATTAAGTGAGAAGTAATCAACCAACTGAATTTAGAAAGTTGGGAAAACCCGTGGCAAATTTCAAATTGAATAGTGGTTTTCCAAAACTCACTAACTCCGTTTTCTCCATTTTGAGGTATTGGGGGTTATTTCCCCTAAAATTTCTCATTCGGTCCATTATTTTATCATAATAAAACATCAAATCTAAGGAAATGCTTTTGACAATTGAGGCTTCATATAAAATTTAAATTTTCAATGGATGGAAAATCTCAAAAGTAGAAAAGCCGACTTAACGAGATTTGGGAAACCAGCCTTCAATGGTATTACATTTAAACATTATAAGTGATAGGATTTTTAATTTTTTTTAAAATTGAGCTTTATATAGCGCAATGTCCACTAAATGTGCTCAAAGCGCTTTACAAGGGGTCCCTGGTCAACAGCAACATTTAACATGTAGGACGGGACATGACGCCTGTTAGGCGATATAACAATTTTTCGGACAAAGACAACGGTGTTATCGGCCAGGTACTCATTTTACACCTGAGTACAGTGAGATAATGTGAGTAAAGAGCCTTTTCCAAGGACTCAACTATGCGCCGAGCGCGAGGCTCGAACCCAGGACCTTCCGATCCGAAAGCGAGTGTCATACCACTAGACCACATAGCCGTTTGGTGTCTCTATAGTTGTGTGTCGGATTTTATTATTATTTTGCTCGTTAAATCACAACAGTAAATCTGGATATCTCATGACCAAAATGAATATTGTTTAAACTGACCTCAGAAAAGTTAGTGGAGCAGGCACTTAAGTTGATACCAACAAGTAATGAAGTGAGTAGGAAAGTGCCAGAAGACAATAGAGAATACAAATTTCGCGGCGGCGTTGGAGGCTCGAACCCGCGACCTTACCGGTACGACAGCTCCGCCTGGCCGGGAGATAGTCATACAATTTATAATATCTCACGTCTCACACTTTACATTGCTGATAAATCTGTATTATGTTTTCCAGTGGCGTGGCTATATTGGTTGATTTGGTGCCTGGCACCACATCCATCTTTTAAAAATGGATTATAGCATTTAAAATTTAAAAATAACTGAGAAATGGTAAATACCGCCTCTTACTTATTTGAGTAAGTCTTTTCTGTATATTTTTTTCTTTCTTTTGTATTTACAAATATAGCATGTTTTAAGTCATTTTCTTCTGATTCTGGCACCACCTTGTACTGTAAGCATGCCACGCCACTGATGTTTTCCTTCTTTAGGCTTGGCATATTTGTTTGGAGTATGCGGGTCGCAAGCCACATCGATAAACGAGGAATCCTTTTCCGAGCAGACCGCCAACACAGTAGCACATGAGATTGGGCACAAGTGAGTGGATAAACCATTCACACCTACTGTTGTCGTTATTATCGTCAATATTATCATCTGTAGATCACCGTCATGATTCTTCTTCTTCTTCTACCTCTTCTTCTTCTTCTTCTTCTTCTTCTTCTTCTTCTTCTTCTTCTTCTTCTTCTTCTTCTTCTTCTTCTTCTTCTTCTTCTTCTTCTTCTTCTTTTTATTATTAAAAATTATTATTATTATTATTATTATTATTATTATTATTATTATTATTATTATTATTATTATTATTATTATATTATTATTATTTATTATTATTATTATTAGTATCATCATCATCATCATGATTAGTGTCATCACCATCATCATCAACATCATCAATATCCCCCTCCTCCTCCTCCTCCTCCTCCTCCTCCTCCTCCTCCGCCTCCACCTTCTCCTCATCATCAATATCATTCTATTCTTCATCACCACCATTGTTGGAAGATTTCTCGTACAGTAATGTTACTTTTCCATCGTCTGTTTTCGATTCTTTCCTCAAAGTCTCGGATCTCTCCACGACGGTGATGGCAATTCCTGTAGCACCACCAGTTTCTATATCATGGCACCGACCAGCGCTTTGCCTACTACGCCAGAACTTGGTGCGAACCCCTGGATTTTCTCGAGCTGTTCTGGTCAAAGTTTTAGGTCTTTTCTGAACACGTGAGTTTTTGGTCTGAAGTGAACTCTTAGGGCCATAATATAATGTAATACATACATACCAAGGACAACTATACTGAAAGGACATTCATATGGAATCTTCAGGCAACGCTAGTGGGGGCCAACAAAAAATATAGAAAATTCAAACCAAAATAACAGCAGGGACATTATATGGCAAGATCTACCTTTCTAGAGAGTGATTGTGAATTCTGGGTCCAAATTTTTTTTTTTAATGATTATTATTATCAGCTGTGAATAAGAGTAGCCAAGAAACGGAACGGATGAGTAGTTAGATATTCTAAAAACTGACCTTATAGTGATTGATTCAGGATGATTTCTTTAGAAGCTTGATTAATGAATGTACATGTAAAGTGATGATAGAGGATGAAGATGAACAATTAGATAAAGGGGAAAGGAGATGTACAATATCAACAAAGGGAAGTAATCTGCGGAGGATGATCCCAAGAAAAATATGAATACCAAAATATCTACTAAGGGATGCACTACATAGTGGTTGTAATTAGGATCTCTCGAATTTATTATTTAAAAACTTTTTTGAACACTATTTCATCCCTATATAAGGGACGATCGGTCTGCCAGGTAGAATTTTCATTGGAACACCTGCAGACCAATGTCTTTCACAAATAACAAATTTTGTCGGATGTGGTTCAATATCATCACGAGGAGGGAATTTGTTTAACCATGTTTACCGGTCTGGTTCCTCTTTATAGGCAATTTGAACACACAACATTTGTTGGCTTTACCATTGTAATTCGCAACACCACAATTTTCCCCATCTTGAATTTGCTAACAAATCACGTCCATGAACATCAGACCCACAAGAGGCAAAAGTTCATGTGAGGGAAAACATTCAGAGTACTGGTTCATTCAATATAGTCAATGGAGTAGCATCAAATTCATAGTTCCATTCCATTCCATATTCATAGAGTTTATTAATAGAGTGACGTATCAGATCAATGAGACAGAACTATATATTCAGAGTACAATAGTCAGATTTTAAATAAGGGGCGCGTCTTTTTCTTCTTTTTCTCAGCTAGCTGTTCACGATGTACAGCTGCAAAAATTTGTATGAACCTCTGGACCATTTTGTCTTAATAAAAATATTTTTTCACGAATTAAAAAAAAAAGACAATAGGAAAGTACTTCGCTTTTTACAACTATATTAAAATCGATAAAGTAAGGATCGGAACTCAAAAGATGAGTTATAGTGTTGAAATTATCCATTTTGAAAGAATTTGTTAAAATGGAATGTTCAGTTAATTGAAACTTATATGATGTTCTTACAGAATCTGAATATGAAGGAATGACAGACAAGTTTACATTTTATAACAATCAATATACGTTATTGATGAATACAAATAAAATTGAACATTACGCACTTCCAACATTATTCTGAGTTCAAATTTTTTGAGAAATAGCTTGGTATTTATGCCATAGAGGATTACATAAATTTAATGTAGACCATCAAAAGTAGAAATTCATCAATTTATGATACAGTGTTTCCACAAAATGTGCATGTGTTCAACAACAACGTAACAACAATAACATGCGAAACTCAGGGTTGATTGTGAAATTCCAATTCCATAGCTGTCCTCTTCAATGGCTTATCGATAGATACAAGTAGACTTCTTTTCGCAGCTTACGAGAAAGGAACCGATAGAGATTCCATATCACATTGTATTATAGAATTAAAAGAAAACTTTAAATGCTGTGCGAAACGTTCATGCATAGATACAATTTTTCAAAGTTAAATATAAACATTCAATGTTAATTTGACAATTTTGATTCATATATTCAGTCTTCAGTAATTGCGACGTGATGTAAATAAAAAGCAATAAGTTATAAAGTCAAAATTGGATGCAAACTACATAAGTTGTTACTTTATAACAGTTAATGTGTTTTGCTTTTATTCGGAAAATAGTATGATGTGAACTCATAACCACTAGCCGGAACTACTGTGTCACAATATTTTTTTGAAAAACGATGAATTCATTTCTTACTTTGTGGTGAGAAACTGTTTACATATTTAGCAGTGTAAAGTCTCTAATTTCATGACAGCGGTTTGAAAGTGGCTTTTTATAGGTCGTGAAGAAGAAATCTTTTTTTGTGATATGGCATCAATTCAATACGGCCCAAAATCTTTATTCAGTTAAGATGAATTGATTCGGAGGTTGACACAAAGTTTTACAACTTTTGATAGAGGGACATCTGAGAAAAACTAGAAAAACATGCGCCATTCATAAAAAATCTGACTACTATAGTTCATTCCTTACAGTCAATGAGTAGCATCGGAATCAGATCCATAGTACCCTTCCATAGTCATAGAGTTGTTTAATAGAGTTACATCTTAGATCAATGTGATAAAACTATATATTCAGACTACTAGTTCATTCCTTTCAGTCAAAGGAATAGCATCAGATCCATAATTCCTTTCCATACTCACAGAGATAATAGTAATAGTAATAGAGTGAAAGAGTGAGTGTAACGGTAACAGTAGCATCTCAGTTCAATGCGGCAAAACTGTATTCAGAGTCTTAGTCTAGTCTCATACGATTGACAGCCATATCAACAACACCAGATTCATGTAATGGGAATATATATATATTCAGAGTCAGAGTCCAAGTTCCATCATATTTGCATATGATATGGTAATATCAGACCCACTAACTATCTAGCAACTGTAGTAGAAATAGGAAGGACTGTTCAAGTTCAAGTTGTGAAGTTGACGTGACGAGCAAAGGGCCCTCTAGACTTATACACTAGACTAATACAATAAAGTCAATATCGATCAGTTAACCATATTGAAAAAAAATATATAAATTATAAAGCCACAGGCCGTAATTCAAAATAGAATTTGGAGCAGTAATCCGAATCAGGATGTCGGAGTCGTAGTCTGATTCTGATCACCATACTTATATCTGTGCGACTCGACAGAGCAAGCACGACAAATGGTCCAACCATCGTCTGCAGGAACTACAGCCAGATGCTAATTCTAAACATGTCTTTAATAATTATTACGCAATTATTATTGGAACTTACCACTTTTCAAAGATACTGGTTCGATAAATTAGCCATAGACGTCTAGTTATTAAAAGGTATTGAAATCAGATTCGTACTTTCGATTTCAAAAAAGATAACAAACCCAATTACTCAGTTTGTAAAAGGGCGTCATAGAAAAATAGTTCATACTTTTCTGTAAAATTTTTGATAGTTCACTACTTTTAGTATATTTTCATATCATTCAAGACATAAGAAATATTATTTAAAACTTATGGTCGCCAATTAACCAATTTATTATAAAGTACCGAAATTATAAAAACAGAATAAATTATTGCGCATTCAAGGAAATTGTACCAAGGCAGAAAAGTGGTAGTTTTGCTTGAAATCGTTATCCAACCAATGGCCCCCTAGCGGGGGCTGAAAATCCAAGGCGAACCTCCTTTCTAAAACCCTCCTTAATACATACATATAAATATAAAACATGATATAAATGGGAAGAGAGAGAGAGAGAGAGAGAAAGAGAGAGAGAGAGAGAGAGAGAGAGAGAGAGATTGCCACAAACTGTTATCTTTTACCATCCTGCTTTCCTTCAAGCGATGCCGCAGACTGTACACTGTCCCTCCAATCCACCTATTTCTTCAACATAAACCAGTATTTGACACAGGAGTGGGGACAGGCAAGTGACGCCGACCAACAGTGCCGTCGCCGATATGGAGTTACGTCAAGGTTTTGCAGGGTATATACATGAAATTTGATAATGACATTTATAATATTGGTAGTAACAATAAATAATAAATAATAATAATAATAATAATAATAATAATAATAATAATAATAATAATAATAATAATAATAATATATAATAATAATAATAATAATAATAATAATAATAATAATAATAATAATAATAATAATAATAATAATAATAATAATAATAATAATATCTCATTCATCTGTCGTGTCTCATTCATCCTGTTCTCTTGATAAAGGGGAAACCCGAAACGTCTACCTATCCGTCTTCGTCTTATAAATTAAGGCAAACAATTTAATACTTATCGTTATTTATTCCAAAGTATTATCACAGTGAAAATGAGAATGTGCTAATGAAATACAATCTTTATTCCCCACCCCTACCCCCCTCAACCAAGGTATCGATTAATTATACCGATTACTATTTAAAAGCTAATTAAAAAACAAGAAAAAAAAAAGAGCTTTTATATAGCGCAATATCCACTAAACGTGCTCAAAGCGCTTTAAAAAGGGTCCAGACCAACAGCAACACTTAGCGTTTAGAATATACATTACGCATGTGTGGCGAGTTTACAATTTTTTTACGACAGAGACAACGCTGTTAACGGCCAGGTATTCATTTTACACCTGAGTACGGTGAGAGAATGTGAGTAAAGAGACTTTTCCAAGGACTCAACTATGCGCCGAGTGAGGCACGAACCCAGGACCTTCAGATCTGAAAACGGTTGATTACCACGACTAAATACCCTATCGAGGGATATGTAATAAATTGTTATTTGATATAAAAGTGACACTAAGCTGCGAGAAGCTGTAGACTTTAAAATGTTTAAGCAAGGATTAATATAAAAGCTTAAGAAGAGAACAAAATACCCAAAACGTTCCGTTTCTGGCTCAATACCCTTCATCAGCCAACATAATTTTAAAAAAATAGAGCTTTTACAAGGGGTCCCATGCCAACAGCAACATTTAACATTTAGGACAAGACAGGACGCCTATAAGGCGATATTATAATTTTTTCGGACAGAAACAACGCTGTTGACGGCCAGGTACTCATTTTACACCTGAGTACGGTCAGAGAATGTGAGTAAAGAGCCTTTTCCAAGGACTCAACTATGCGCCGTGCGAGGCTCGAACCAAGGACCTTCCGATCCAAAAGCGAGTGTCATACCACAAGAACACATAGCCGCACATATCTCATGGCGCTGATATGACCTTAATGTGTTGCAAGCGCCGTAAAACCCTTAAAAACAAAAAATATATCTTCAATCTGGAATTTAGTAATGTCTTTATCGATTTTGTTGTTGTTGTGGACTGAAGAAGGATTTTGAGTCCGAAACTTTCCGTATTGGGTATTTTGTTCTTTATTCTTTAAGCTGTTGTATTCACTTTTGTTTATTATTTAATATAAAAGTCAGCGGCGTGGCGTATTGACGGCATATGGTGGTGCCATGATTAGAAGAAGAAAAAAAATTCTAAAAGAGTGAACACGGCTAAGAGGAGAGAGCACATGTTAAAAACTCTCTTTTTTGGAAGGGTGGGGGGAGGATCGATGGTTTCTACGAGTGGACAAAACTCACAAAAACAAATAATTCATGAAAACAACAAGCCACAACCCTGAGATACAAGTCCCGTATGAAAAGGTCTTTGTAATTATTCTTTGTCCACCATTTAAAGGATTGGATTTAGTAGATAATGCAATCAATATGTGATAAATGTAAATCAAAAGAGAAATAAAAACCTATGACAGAAATTACTTACTTTTAGTACTTGTAAAAAAATCTGCACGGCGATGTTTCATCTCTGCAAATCTTTTTATAATTTGTTTATTGAAATCTGGAATGGCATCTATTTCAGCTTTGTGAATTGACAGAATCATTAACGAATTTAACCGCTCCTGTTTCATTGAATTTCGCAAGAAATTTTTCACTCTTTTAAGGGTGCTAAAACAACGTTCAGGAGGTCAAGAAATACGATGGAAATCGTTAAGGTCACAATAGCCTATAGATGTCCATGATTTGTCAGTGTTTGTTGTATCTGTAAAAAGTAGTCAATAAAAACAAAAGAAACGTTTTTTTTTTCTAAACTAACTGTGAGCCATTCATGCCTGTCATACCATGTCACTGAAAAAGAGCGTTTACGAGATTTCCACACATGTGTTAATTCAAAATCAGTTGGTTGGTGAGGAACTAATATTTTTATTTCTAATTTTTCATCTAGTGTCAATCTCCCAAACGGTCGGTGAAGTAAAGAGTCAACTTGATTCATTGAAATTCATTGTTTAACAAAACAAAACTTCAAAGTATATCTCAAATAATGGAAATCAATGGAATACGATCAATGATTGCACAAATAACAGGTAGATTCAGATCATAAAGCATCATAAAGAAAAAATCACTCCACTTAAGTACTTAAAAAATCTAAAAACACACCAAAAGTATAACTGTTGACAATCTTCGCTTTCTTTCTCTGACTGACACAAATACACACGCACAAACACACACCACACACACACACACAAATAAACACTCATACACACGTAACCATCAACTTGGCACTACGAGCAAGAAAAATGTTGGTAAATTCGTCCACAATGCTTCGTTGCAAAGAATTACTTTATTCAATAATCGTGAAAAAGAGGTGAGGGGGGGGGGGGATTTTGATATGTCATATTTTAAAGTTTTATGTTGTTTTTCTTTGCTGCTTACAAATAAACTTGACTCTGATCAGTGTTTTTGACAGTTAATGTAATATTTTGGATGGCCGAAGTTACCCTAATTTGGCGCAGCCCCCAGTCCAACGGTGGAGCTCTCAGATCCTGGCACAAGTCGAGGGGTTTTCCGCTATTTGAAGATAGTATAATTCGACCTAGTTTCTCGCTCAATCAGCTGTAGCGATACTAATGGATAGAGCATTAACTGGAGCTTGGATTGCTTTGCACCACGGTGTTGATCAGTCACGAATTCGCGCAGTGATGTCACCAACACAGGAGTCGGCGCAGTGCGTGATTCGGAATCTTATAGAGTGGACACTAAAAAGGCAGTATGTTGTTGGCGAGTTGGCGAAAGACAGTGGAGTTAAAATCTCTGTTTTATTTTTAATTAAATTATGCTGTTAATGATTTTTTAAAAGATTGGTGTGGTGCCTGGCACCATTCGATCCAATGGCCCCACGCCACTGATAAAAGTACATTTCTCTTCTATATGTTTTTTTTCCCTTAGGAAGACTACTTTGTGAACAGTGACCTTGTATTCAACGACATGTGTTACAATCTGAAGTGTTACAACCCCAACTCTCGAACATGTGTACTTATACCTGCTCATGATGGGACCTCGTGCGGAAACCAAAGGGTGAGTGAGTGTTTGATTTATTTATCAACGAAAGAGTGGAAATGGAGAGGCTTCGTATTTGGAACAATACAGACAATTATGGACGTTTCGGGTGCAAACCCTTCGTCAGCACAACAATAAATTATACAAATTAACGTGGAAAATAAATAAAATAAAATTTGCATGACTCAATTCGAAATGCATGGGAGCAAAATCGATTGCATCGTGGGAAAATTGGCAACGAGGCATAAAGCAAATGGGGGAAATGGACACATTACATCAACATTGAAGGATTACGTCCCAAATATTCCATGATGATTATGATGACGATGAGTATACTACTACTACTACTACTACTACTACTACTACTACTACTACTACTACTACTACTACTACTACTACTACTAGTAGTACTACTACTACTACTACTTCTTCTTCTTCTTCTACTACTACTTCTACTACTACTACTACTACTACTACTACTACTACTACTACTACTACTACTACTACTAATACTACTACTACTACTACTACTACTACTATTATTATTATTATTATCACTACTACTACTACTACTACTACTACTACTACTACTACTACTACTACTACTACTACTACTACTACTACTACTACTACTACTACTACTACTACTACTACTACTACTACTACTACTACTACTACTTCTTCTTCTACTACTACTACTACTACTACTACTACTACTACTACTACTACTACTACTACTACAATTACTACTACTACTACTATTACAACTACTACTACTACTACTACTACTACTACTACTACTACTACTACTACTACTACTACTACTACTACTACTGCTACTACTACTAGTAATAATAATACTAGTACTACTACTACTACTACTACTACTACTACTACTACTACTACTACTACTACTATTACTACTACTACTACTACTGCTACTAATACTAGTAACTACTACTATACTACTACTACTACTACTACTACTACTACTACTACTACTACTAATAATAATAATAATAATAATAATAATAATAATAATAATAATAATAATAATACTACTACTACTACTACTACTACTACTACTACTACTACTATACTACTACTACTACATACTACTACTAGTACTACTACTACTACTACTTCTTCTTCTTCTTCTACTACTACTACTACTACTCTACTACTACTACTACTACTACTACTACTACTACTACTACTAACTACTACTACTTACTATACTAATATATACTTACTACTACTACTACTACTATATTATTATTATATATATACTACTACTACTACTACTACTACTACTACTACTACTACTACTACTACTACTACTACTAACTAACTACTTACTACTACTACTACTACTACTACTTACTACTACTACTTACTACTACTACTACTCTACTACTTACTACTACTCTACTACTACTACACTACTATACTACTACTACATACTAACTTACTATAACAACTACTACTACTACTACTACTACACTACTACTAACTACTACTACTACTATTACAACTACTACTACTACTACTACTACTACTACTACTACTACTACTACTACTATACTACTACTAATACTAGTACTACTACTACTACTATATACTATACTACTACTACTATACTACTACTACTACTACTACTACTATATTACTAAATACTACTACTACTGTACTATAATACTATACTACTACTACTACTACTACTACTACTACTCTACTACTACTACTAACTATACTAATAATATATAATATAAATATAATAATAATAAATAACTATACTACTACTACTACTACTACTACTACTACTACTACTACTACTACTACTACTACTATACTAACTACTACTATATAATATATATACTACTATATATATAATAATAATTTAATAATATAATTATACTCTGACTACTACTACTACTACACCTATTTACCTACACTTTACACTACACTACTATACTACTATACTATATACTACACGCTATGTATACTATAGACTACTATAACTACTGACTATACTTCTTCTACTTCATTACTACTACATATTAACACTCTATAACTCTAGTGATACCATACCCCGTACCATTTCAGGACTTATTAATTCTAAGTCAAGTGTTAATAAATATCCTGTACACCATTTCCACAGTGGTGTTTGGGAGGCACCTGTACAGTCTCCTTACAAGCTCCAGCACGCTTCGGTACGTGATAGGATTAGAACTGTTTCCTTTCTTTCATTCACTTCGGTGGCCGAGTAGTTAAGGCATTGCACTGTGATCCGGATGACCCCGGTTCAACCCCCATTCAGGCACTTTCGTTTTTTGCCATGAGCAAGATTATTAACCCCCAATTTGAGTCACTTGGACAACATGGGTGATTCCTGTTGACATCAGACATCTTGTTTGATGAATTATCTTTATTCCTTCGTGGAATGCCTAGGCGACATTATCTTATGATGTCGTGGCGCAAAAGGCATAATTATTTTCTTTTGTTTTCTTTGATTAAATTCCATATAAAGTAGTCCTTCGGAGCTATAAATAGTTCGAAGATGACGTCACTCAGGTCTTTGTTATTGTTATTTGCCATCCGCGTTTATGAGTAATGTTCACTGAACTGTATTAACCCGACTATAAAAGTTCATGGATACACACAGTTTTGTGTGTTGGTCCGTTATACTTCCGGATGGCAATGTTATGAGCTTCTTATCCAAGCGCATGCTATCTATAGGCCCATGGAGTCGAAATATATCCCAATATTTATAGCGCGAAATGGACAATGGACCCTTTGAATAGGACGCTAGTCTATCGCAAAGTACCTTCCGCCAGATCTATCATACCCAGCTACCCAATCAGTGCTGGGTGGACAAGGGGGTCAGAAAAAATGACGACTGCACCTGGGATCGATCTCGGTCCCTTAGCTTGTGAAGCGAGTGCTCTACCCGCTGAGCTATCGGGACCGTCTTGGCCAGAAAACACGACTTTCGAATATGGATCGTTTGAAATGACCTTCATATCGGCAAAACATCTCAAAATTGGGACTGAAGAAAGACCTTGTGGGGTTTCAGGTTTGATAGTATTTACCAAAATTAGCGTCCTTAACTCTCTCCTTACCTATTACTTTCAGTATTTCCCCCAAAATGGCAGGCTTACCCAGCAGAAAAATGAATTTTTAAATCTCAAAAAATCTCTCTAAAAACAACTTAATATTTTTTAATTAATTTAACAAAGATCATTCTTTAAAAGTTTGTGATGTACAAAATACATCTGAATAAGAAAAATCTATATGTTACAGTGAATGACATAATCAGTCGGATGGTGAAAAGATTTGAACTGAGATATTGCCAAGTATAGTTAGAAGGTCAATTTTTAAAAAATCAAAAATGAGTTCTTGTCATAAGTGATTAAATCAACCCTTTTTGTACATCTTCGGGAACGCCTAATTTCACTTCTAAATATTTTTTACAGCTAGTCAAATTGAAAAAGTATGGAATTTGAGTAAAGTTGCTGGATACCTTTCCCATATAGTAGGGGGAATTAGGCTAAAACCGTGCAAATTCTGGTTGAAAGCATGAAAATTTGCATACAGGTTGCTAAGACCCATAGAAAAAACATCTGATATAGAACCACTCTGGCAATCAATCATAACGTATCGGTTTAAGGCCTTAGATTTTACCTATTATAGCTATATTAAACAAGGGAAATAACTGCGTAAAATAGATATTTTCTTCATATTCATTGTATTAGGGAAAATTAGGCTAAAACCGTGCACATTGGGGTTGGAATCCTGAAAATTGGCATATAGGTAGCTCTGGCCCGTATAAATAACACCTGATATAGAACCACTCTGGCAATTTATCAGAACAGTGCGTTTTTAGCACTTTTATTTTTTCCTATATAGCATTACTTATCCAAGGAAATAACGACAATACAATGTGCGTTCTAAAACTTTAAATACACGGGTAACCATTTACGGTAGCTAACTGATGGTTATTTCGTGTTGTAACTAGTAGATAAAAGCGGGAGAGGGGGGAGAGGGAGTGAGCGGGAGAGACGGAGAGAGAGAGAGAGAGAGAGAGAGAAAGAGAGAGAGAGAGAGATAATTTTACTCATTACTGTACTGACCTAATACACCCCCCCCCCACACACACACACACACCCCGTATCTACACAAGTCCGTGCAAGGCAAACCGGACCTTAAACACTTGTATCAGTAGGTGCCGATACATTCTCTCTTACATGAACATTTGATGAGTTTTTGGGACACTTGACAATTCTGGAAATAAGCTCCACAGTGGTTCATGTCGAAAGTCACATTTGTTGCAGGGTTCTCTTCTATAAAAGATATAATGTTAGCAAAAGCTCGACTTCTTTCAAGAACTGTGACATCATCATTATCATCAGCAGTGACATCTTTTAAAGCTTGTTTTTTTAAGTATCGTGCATGACAAATTTTATGGTATGAGGCGGCAGTGTGCCTCCTGAGCGATTAAATCTCCTCCGGCAATAAATGACAACATATCAGAATCTTTTATAGATAACATTATTTCACGAATATTTTCTTCCATATCTGTTGTCATTACAGAATGGAGTACTCCCGATTCCATGTTTTTACAAAAAAGCACGTTTGTTTATTATAGTCAATCTCTAATTTTGAACGTTGTCTCATTATTCTCGTGGGTTGCGAAATATATTCATTCGGTGACTCCTCCAAGTCAAATGACGAAGTTTGGAATTCTTGTAGGGCAATTCTTTTAGATTTCTTTAATTCTAATCGCCAAATTTTGTTGACATTAAATTTTACACGACAATACTTATGCCACTTAGCATCATTTTGTTTTAAGCTTTCAATAATCTCATTTCTTTATGATGAATTTAAAAAATAGATACATCCAACTTGTTTTCATCACAAACCAAAGAATTGAATTGTGTTAAATCTTCAAGAAGAGTTTCATAGCCTTGCCCTTTGTCATACCTCCTCGACTTAGAGGGACATTATAAACGGTCTGTTTTATCGTTGGCATATCAAACACTTGTCCCAGTCTCTGGGGGCAGTTCTTTTTGCTATTGTATGTGTATCTGAAATCATGCAAAGGCATTCCTTTATTGGGCATATGCAATATTCTTTCATAACTCTCTCTCTCTTTCTTTCGTTCTTTCTGTTAAAGACCTATCATCAGCAGGCAAAATGTGTGCAGTGCCTTACATAAGGACACAACAGTACAAATAGAACATTCTCCCATTGTCCCTTTGAGGTAAATAACGTAAAGTAAATAACTTGCATCATAGTGGCTGATGATGATGATAATGATGATAATTATAGCAATGAAGGTGGTATGCTGACTCTTTACTGTCATCAAGTTTGACCGAAAAAGGTTTTAACTCACGTAAAATGATTATAGCAGTTTTTTTTGGAAAGAAAAGAAAACAGGAGGAGGGGAGAAGGATCACTGTCCTTTGTCAACACCGGTATCGGCATTTATTGAGCTGTGTTCTGCTAGTCTGTTTTGTCGACCCCTCTGCTCGTCTGCCCGTCTGCCCGTCCGTTTTAGAGCAATTGATTATACTTATTAAATCAGATGCATAAAAAATCTCATATAATATAATATTGCTCGCTAGACGTCCTTTAAAACAAGTGAAATTGAATAATATTTACGATTAAATAATTTGTATGGTTTGTGAATCGAAAGTAAAGGGAAAGGAAAACATCCGCTTCGACGCTAAAAATAGTCACCAATGGGAATCCAAAGGATGACGTAAAACAACCTTTTCTCGGCTTGCCTCGAATGTTTACACAATAAAAATGAAAGAAATAATTGTCGTCCATTTCAAAATTTTATAATCTTAAAAACCTTGTATCTCAACTAATACTGATCTCTCAGAGTGGTTCTATATCATAAATTATAGGGTTTTTCATATTCTACAACATATGTAATTTTCATGCTTTCAACCCTGTTTGCACAATTCAAGGGGGTTTTGGACCTAATTCCCCCTACTAATACATCGGACCATAACTTCATGAAAAATCACACGATTTACTTCAAATAAGGATAAGGAAAATGTTCACCTTCCGACTGATTATGTCATGCACTGACACATATTGTGTCGTAACAAATGTGACGATTTTCTGGAGAGGGTTAAATCGGTGGATATTCGAAGGAGGATTTTTTGGCCAAGTGTTTATATTATAGATACGTATCTTTCTAGAGTCCGATAGCTGCTATCTGGTTGATACTCTTTTTACAAATGATATTTTCATCCGACGTACCTGGCAAGGTATGATAACCCAATTCCTTGTGGGCTCATTGCTGTAGTAATGGAAATCTCAAACATGACGCAAAATATTGTCATGACAACAATGTTAAACTAGGCCCATAAGTGGGTTGTTCGGTTCGCATGCCAGACCTTCATATTATAGGTTCACGTCGTTTTCATCTTGTTTTTTTGTTTATCACCATAAATGTTTGTTTGTTTTTATTCATACTCTCGTGGAAAGTGTAACGACAGTAAATAGTGATACTAGGGGCTGCTAGAAGCTGTGGACTGTAAAAAGAAATAAACAAAAATGAATATAACAGCTTCAAAAAAGAACAAAATACAAAACACGGAATTCGGGCTCGAAACCCTTCTTCAGCCAACAGCAAAAAAACAATAAAGACATATATACATTACTTAATTCCAGATAGACGACAGATATATCTCTCTCATTTTTCTATCTATCTGGAATATAGTAATGTATTTATGTCTATATTATTGTTTATTGTTGTTGGCTGAAGAAAGATTTTGAGCCCGAAACGTTCCGTGTTTGGTATTTTGTTCTTTTTTTTGGAAAAAAACAAGCAAACAAACATTTATTATGGTGATAAACAAAAAAGGATATATATATATATATATATATATATTATATATATATATATATATATATATATATATAAATGAGCTTTTATATATTCAGAAAAGTGAGTGGAGCAGGCACTTATGTTGGTAACAACAAGATATGAAGTGAATAGAAAAGTGCCAGAAGACAATAGAGAATAAAATTTTTTTCGCGGCGGTGGTGGGGTTTGAACCTGCGACCTTATTGGTACGACAACTCCGCCTGGCAGGTGAGAGCGTGGCTCTACCGTGTGAGCTATCCACGAACACAAAATATTCGTTTCAAACTCAAAGTCATTACTAGATCCCTCTCTCACCCACTTCTTGAGACCGCCGATTCGTTCGTACACCACCATCGCGAATAATTTTGACCAGCAGTTAAGCTTAATAGCCAATATTCTCAACACAAACATATAACATAGAAACGATTGAGACATTGAGTATGCTCCGGTGTATAGGGTGAATTTTTAATTCAGAAAAGTGAGTGGAGCAGGCACTTATGTTGGTAACAACAAGATATGAAGTGAATAGAAAAGTGCCAGAAGACAATAGAGAATAAAATTTTTTTCGCGGCGGTGGTGGGGTTTGAACCTGCGACCTTATTGGTACGACAACTCCGCCTGGCAGGTGAGAGCGTGGCTCTACCGTGTGAGCTATCCACGAACACAAAATATTCGTTTCAAACTCAAAGTCATTACTAGATCCCTCTCTCACCCACTTCTTGAGACCGCCCGATTCGTTCGTACACCACCATCGCGAATAATTTTGACCAGCAGTTAAGCTTAATAGCCAATATTCTCAACACAAACATATAACATAGAAACGATTGAGACATTGAGTATGCTCCGGTGTATGGGGTGAATTTTTAATTCAGAAAAGTGAGTGGAGCAGGCACTTATGTTGGTAACAACAAGATATGAAGTGAATAGAAAAGTGCCAGAAGACAATAGAGAATAAAATTTTTTTCGCGGCGGTGGTGGGGTTTGAACCTGCGACCTTATTGGTACGACAACTCCGCCTGGCAGGTGAGAGCGTGGCTCTACCGTGTGAGCTATCCACGAACACAAAATATTCGTTTCAAACTCAAAGTCATTACTAGATCCCTCTCTCACCACTTCTTGAGACCGCCGATTCGTTCGTACACCACCATCGCGAATAATTTTGACCAGCAGTTAAGCTTAATAGCCAATATTCTCAACACAAACATATAACATAGAAACGATTGAGACATTGAGTATGCTCCGGTGTATGGGGTGAATTTTTAATTCAGAAAAGTGAGTGGAGCAGGCACTTATGTTGGTAACAACAAGATATGAAGTGAATAGAAAAGTGCCAGAAGACAATAGAGAATAAAATTTTTTTCGCGGCGGTGGTGGGGTTTGAACCTGCGACCTTATTGGTACGACAACTCCGCCTGGCAGGTGAGAGCGTGGCTCTACCGTGTGAGCTATCCACGAACACAAAATATTCGTTTCAAACTCAAAGTCATTACTAGATCCCTCTCTCACCCACTTCTTGAGACCGCCGATTCGTTCGTACACCACCATCGCGAATAATTTTGACCAGCAGTTAAGCTTAATAGCCAATATTCTCAACACAAACATATAACATAGAAACGATTGAGACATTGAGTATGCTCCGGTGTATGGGGTGAATTTTTAATTCAGAAAAGTGAGTGGAGCAGGCACTTATGTTGGTAACAACAAGATATGAAGTGAATAGAAAAGTGCCAGAAGACAATAGAGAATAAAATTTTTTTCGCGGCGGTGGTGGGGTTTGAACCTGCGACCTTATTGGTACGACAACTCCGCCTGGCAGGTGAGAGCGTGGCTCTACCGTGTGAGCTATCCACGAACACAAAATATTCGTTTCAAACTCAAAGTCATTACTAGATCCCTCTCTCACCCACTTCTTGAGACCGCCGATTCGTTCGTACACCACCATCGCGAATAATTTTGACCAGCAGTTAAGCTTAATAGCCAATATTCTCAACACAAACATATAACATAGAAACGATTGAGACATTGAGTATGCTCCGGTGTATGGGGTGAATTTTTAATTCAGAAAAGTGAGTGGAGCAGGCACTTATGTTGGTAACAACAAGATATGAAGTGAATAGAAAAGTGCCAGAAGACAATAGAGAATAAAATTTTTTTCGCGGCGGTGGTGGGGTTTGAACCTGCGACCTTATTGGTACGACAACTCCGCCTGGCAGGTGAGAGCGTGGCTCTACCGTGTGAGCTATCCACGAACACAAAATATTCGTTTCAAACTCAAAGTCATTACTAGATCCCTCTCTCACCCACTTCTTGAGACCGCCGATTCGTTCGTACACCACCATCGCGAATAATTTTGACCAGCAGTTAAGCTTAATAGCCAATATTCTCAACACAAACATATAACATAGAAACGATTGAGACATTGAGTATGCTCCGGTGTATGGGGTGAATTTTTAATTCAGAAAAGTGAGTGGAGCAGGCACTTATGTTGGTAACAACAAGATATGAAGTGAATAGAAAAGTGCCAGAAGACAATAGAGAATAAAATTTTTTATGTCCGGGGGTGAGAGGGGTTTGAAACTTGCGAACTTATTGGTATCGGTACAACTCCGCCTGGCGGTTGGAAAGGCGGGTTCAATACCGTGGTATATTACTAACATAATATTCGTTTCAACTCTAAAGTCATTACTGATCCTCTTCACCACCTAGACCGCCGTCGTTCGTACACACATCGCGAATATTTTGACACAGTTAGTTAATCAAATTCCCAACACAAACATATACATAGAACGTTGAGACTTGAGTATGCTCCGTGTATGGGTGATTTTGATTCAGAAAATGTGAGTGATGCAGCACTTATGTGGTACAAAAAATTGAAGTGATATAGAAATGTGCCAGAAGACATAGAGAATAAAATCTTTATACGAAGTGGGTGAGAGAGGGATCTAGTAATGACTTTGAGTTTGAAACGAATATTTTGTGTTCGTGGATAGCTCACACGGTAGAGCCACGCTCTCACCTGCCAGGCGGAGTTGTCGTACCAATAAGGTCGCAGGTTCAAACCCCACCACCGCCGCGAAAAAATTTTATTCTCTATTGTCTTCTGCACTTTTCTATTCACTTCATATCTTGTTGTACCAACATAAGTGCTGCTCCATCACTTTCTGAATTAAAAATTCACCCATACACCGGAGCATACTAATGTCTCAATCGTTTCTATGTTATATGTTTGTGTTGAGAATATTGGCTATTAAGCTTAACTGCTGGTCAAAATTATTCGCGATGGTGGTGTACGAACGAATCGGCGGTCTCAAGAAGTGGGTGAGAGAGGGATCTAGTAATGACTTTGAGTTTGAAACGAATATTTTGTGTTCGTGGATAGCTCACACGGTAGAGCCACGCTCTCACCTGCCAGGCGGAGTTGTCGTACCAATAAGGTCGCAGGTTCAAACCCCACCACCGCCGCGAAAAAAATTTTATTCTCTATTGTCTTCTGGCACTTTTCTATTCACTTCATATCTTGTTGTTACCAACATAAGTGCCTGCTCCACTCACTTTTCTGAATTAAAAATTCACCCCATACACCGGAGCATACTCAATGTCTCAATCGTTTCTATGTTATATGTTTGTGTTGAGAATATTGGCTATTAAGCTTAACTGCTGGTCAAAATTATTCGCGATGGTGGTGTACGAACGAATCGGCGGTCTCAAGAAGTGGGTGAGAGAGGGATCTAGTAATGACTTTGAGTTTGAAACGAATATTTTGTGTTCGTGGATAGCTCACACGGTAGAGCCACGCTCTCACCTGCCAGGCGGAGTTGTCGTACCAATAAGGTCGCAGGTTCAAACCCCACCACCGCCGCGAAAAAAATTTTATTCTCTATTGTCTTCTGGCACTTTTCTATTCACTTCATATCTTGTTGTTACCAACATAAGTGCCTGCTCCACTCACTTTTCTGAATTAAAAATTCACCCCATACACCGGAGCATACTCAATGTCTCAATCGTTTCTATGTTATATGTTTGTGTTGAGAATATTGGCTATTAAGCTTAACTGCTGGTCAAAATTATTCGCGATGGTGGTGTACGAACGAATCGGCGGTCTCAAGAAGTGGGTGAGAGAGGGATCTAGTAATGACTTTGAGTTTGAAACGAATATTTTGTGTTCGTGGATAGCTCACACGGTAGAGCCACGCTCTCACCTGCCAGGCGGAGTTGTCGTACCAATAAGGTCGCAGGTTCAAACCCCACCACCGCCGCGAAAAAAATTTTATTCTCTATTGTCTTCTGGCACTTTTCTATTCACTTCATATCTTGTTGAGCTTTTATATAGCGCAATATCCACTAAATGTGCTCAAAGAGCTTTACAAAGGGCTCCCTTGCCAACAGCAACATTTAACATTTAGGACGGAAAGCTGTTATATTCATTTTTGTTTATTCCTTTAAACAATAAATAGCCATCTTTATAATTCTTTTCTCCAGAAAATTGTCCTCAAGGTGACGATCCAACAAGAACCTGCAACGCCGCTTCCTGTGCTGACCCAAACTCCGTCACAGCAACGATTTATTGCTGTAACACCTGCGGCCAAGTAAGTCCATATTCATTGCTCCTTTGTAGTTTTGTGACATCACCAAAAAAAAAACCAAAAAAAAAAACGAAAAAAAAACCCCCAAAGCAGCCGAACTCAAAAACAAAAAAAATCAAAAAAGATTTGAGCTTTATATAGCGCGATATTCACTAAATGTGCTCAAAGCGCTTTACAACAGCAACAATTAACATGTAAGACGAGACATGCCGCCTGTAAGGCGATATTACAATTTATATGGACAGAGACAACGCTGTTAACGGCCAAGTACTTATTTTATACCTGAGAAGGGTGAGAGAATATGAGTAAAGAAAGAGCCTTTTCCAAGGACACAACTATGCGCCGAGCGAGGCTCGAGCCCAGGACCTTCCGATCCGAAAGCGAGTGTCATACCACAAGACCACAATGCGCGGCCAATAGAAGTCATTAAGATGAGAGAGCCATTTTGTGGTCCGCATTGGAACACCCCATCCTAACACATCACATTAACCCTCTCCTTATCAGTTATTTTTAGAATTTCCACCGAAATTTCACACCCACCTAGCACAGAATACACGTTTCTTACTCAAACAAAAAGGTAACAAGTGAACTCTCTACAACACTGTCTTTAGTATTATAGCTGTACAATCAAAGCATTTCTTTTAATTATTTTGTGATGCACAAGTGAAATTAAAATGAAAAAATTGTCGGTTACATCCTAACGACCTTGACGATTTTCCTATGGGTGGTGCGGAAAGGATTAAATCAAGACGGACGGCAGGGATGTGATGCATTATTCATGTTTTTATTTTTTATTTTTTTTTGTGATTGTCTGATGAAAGTGTTGGGGTCACAAATCAATCATCAGATAAAATATTTGTTTTTTAAAACCCAACATTTGGATAGATGAGAAACAAAATATACTTGTGCATTTGTGACAATCCGTCTCAAAACGGTATTATGTCGGGATGATTCAGACCCCAGAAAGTGAATTTAGAGATAGAATGATAAGAAATTGGACCTTAGAAGTTTTTGTAAAGCAAGAAATAGTATTTATACTCCAGCATGACGTAGAGAAATTAAACCCAAGTTTGATATTTTTGGCAAAGAATTCAATTTCCCTAACCGAGTGGATCCCGACATAATACCGCTTTGAGACGGCGGGTCACATTTATGTAGTACAATATCCACTTCACGTGTTCAAAGCGATTCACAGGGGGAATCACAGGGGGATAAAACTGCTGTTTTATTAAAGAACACAGAATATGCTATTTGATTAACGTTGCATATACTGTGTTTTTAAAAACAACGACAGTATATTCAACTGTAACACATAATATACAGGACGAGACATAAAGCTCTTAATAATCAGGTACACATTTTATACCTGAGTACGGTGAGATAATGTTATTTAAGAGTCTTTTCCAAGGATGCAACTATATGCCCCTTAGAGTAGGACTTGAATCTTGACATTGACACTACTTGTCAAGAGATGAGATAACTATTTCCCAAAAGGAACGTTATTAGCGTTCAAAGACATGAAAATATTGCTTCATGCGGAACAAAAATGAACAGTTGAACAATAATCTATCTATCTACCTCTCTTTCTCTCTCTCTCTCTCTCTCTCACTCTCTCTCTCTTTCTCTCTCTCTCTCTTTCTCTCTCTCTCTCTTTCTCTCTCTCTCTCTCTCTCTCTCTCTCTCTCTCTCTCTCTCTCTCTCTCTCTCTTGTATGAATCATTATCCACTTAATGTTCTGCCGCACTATGAAGAAGAAAACCCAAGGTTTGAGAGATTTCAACATGTTTGGATGATCATTTGTATCGATCGATATATGAAGGACAAGTTAACTGACCAAAGTCTTTAAAACATTGGGTATAATTTTAAACAAAACAAAAATGAACAAGTATCGTTGAAAGGTGCCAGACAGACAAGAAAGAAAAACACAAGAAATGATAAATCATCCCCAAAAATCGGTCCAGCTACCTCGACTGGGGATCGAACCTCAGATCAGGAGGGTCTGAGGTTCGAGCGCCAGTCGAGGTCGACTGATATTTTGGGATGTTTCTTGTGTTTTTCGTTCTTACATTGTATGGCATCTCCATAATTTCTTACTTTGATATTTAATTTTAGAGTTTGTGCGGCTATGTGGTCTAGTGGTATGACACTCGCTTTCGAATCGGAAGGTCGTCATGTCCCGTCCTACATGTTAAGTGTTGCTGTTGGCCAGGGACCTCTTGTAAAGCGCTTTGAGCACATTTAGTGGATATTGCGCTATATAAAGGTTCAACATTTTTATTTTTCCCGTCGGAGAAGTATGTCATAAGGGCGGTGATGGAGATAATGGCGTCTGCCATTGCTCCGATAGTTTAGAACCAGTTACTATGTGTCATTACGAGGGAAGTGACGTCACGACTGTTGAACCCTATTGTGTCCGAATATCAGACCTGCAAATACCCTCCCATCGCTTGAAGATACGCATATAATATTGAATGTTTGTATTTTTATCTTTACAGATTTTGCAACCAGTTCCCTCCCCTTCTCCCTCCATTCCTCCCATTCCTTCTCCCTCTCCCTCCATTCCTCCTATTCCTTCTCCCTCTCCCTCCATTCCTCCTATTCCTTCTCCCTCCCCTCCTCCTTCCGAGCCACCGCAATCTCTTTTATCAGAAGTGGAATTACAACATCTCTTTTCATTCGGGCTTGTTGATCCAGACTCAAATTCAAATGGCATTTGACTGAATAATAAACAACAGGGCGGTCATTGAAACTGTTCGTTCCGTACGTACTTTTTAAATACTTTTACAGATGCAATGGTGGGTAGATAAATAGACAGACAGACAGACAGACAGACAGATAGATAGATAGATAGATAGATAGATAGATAGATAGATAGATAGATAGATAGATAGATAGGTAGGTTGATAGATAGAGAGAGAGGGAGAGAGAGAGAGTGAGAGAGAGTGAGAGAGAGAGAGAGAGAGATAGAGGTAGTTAGAGCTGGCACTCGTAATAATATATCAAATCTGAAAATGTGTGAATGAAAAAGCGCCAAACTAAGCGGAACGTAAAATACAAGAGAAAAAACTAATTTTTAAGAAATCAGCATGATACGACTTGGGATTGATATTTTGACCTGATTTCTGGTCAACATGCTACCATTACATATGAAAATGAGTGAATGAAACAGTGCCATAAGAAAAAGACAGAAAAAATGTCAAGCAAAAGTCCACTGGACATGCTCAAAGTTTTACAAGGGGTTCCTGACCAACATCAACATCAAAATATGCAGGAAGAGACATGGTAACTATTAAGCGATATTGCAATGTTTTCCGATCGAGAAAACTTTGTTAACGCCAAGTACTCATTTCACACCTGAGTACGGTGAGAGAATGTGAGTAGGACTCAACTATTTGCCGGTCAGAGCCGATTCGAAGGCGAGTGTCATACCACAAAATCAGCCTGCCACAACCGGGATTCGAACCTCAGTCCTCTTGATTTCCGGTCAGACGTGCTAACATTACAACTGAAAAGTGCCATAAAATTTATTTTTTTTTAAACAGAAGAAACAATTCAAGAAAAATGGTTTCAAATAATCAGCGTGTCTGGACTGGGGCTCGAACCTCAGACTTCCTGATTACCGTGATCTGATTTGTCTGGCCATATGTTATACAAATCAATGCACTCAGACCACATTCTATGTTCTATATTTGAGGAGGTCAGGACTACAACGCACTCAGACGACATTTTACGGTCTAATTTTGAGGAGGTCAGGACTACAACGCAATCAGACGACATTTTACGGTCTAATTTTGAGGAGGTCAGGACTACAATGCACTCAGACGACATAATACGTTCTATATTTGAGGAGGTCAGGGTCATAAGTTACAAACTCCAGAGAGAAAATATACATTAAAACCACCAAGAACATTGCAAGTTTCAACACACTTTGGGCATGGTTCTATGGGGAAAACAAGATATGTAATTCCTTTTTAAACCACTAAATAAATGACAAAAATTAAATATGCAGTTGTTTTGTTCCGAAACAATGAACATGCCACTTAGTACGTTTAGTTCCTGACCTCCTCATTCATTGACCAGCTTTTCTGACCTATCAAGTAGTATGAAATGTCTGTAAAAACCCAATATTTTGAAGAAGTGTGGAGAAGACTCTTACATCTATAATGGTAAGAAATAATATAGGGTATTGATAAGTATCCAATGTATGTCATGTCTTGAGCGTTTTGCTCTATGTATCAGAATGTTAGAAGATCACAGATAGAATCACCCAGAAACTTGAAGTATTCCAAAACAAATGTCAAGATGTCCTGGCCAAACACAATCTCAAATGAGGACCCGAGAGCGAGAGCTGAAGTGGAGTCTCTGGAGAGTGCCATTAAAAGGAGAAGATGGCAATGGTTAGGGTATGTCTGTCGCAGACCTGATGGAATACCGATAAGTAAGGCTATACGATGGACACCCCAAGGAAAAAGGAAGCGAGGACACCCCAAGGAGACTCGGAGCCGTACCGAAGAGAGGAACCTAAAGCAGATATGGTCCCAAGAACAGCTGCTGACAGGACCAGGTGGAGATCCCTTGCATCGTCTCAAGTGCCAGCAGACCCGGAAAGGATTGAGTGAGTGAGTGAGTGAGTGAGTGAGAATTATGCTGTTTTCATCCCTAATCTTCTTATCATTAAAAAAAATGCATCAACACATTGTGTCATGTGTGACCGGATGGATTAGAATTACATAGTCATCTACTACATCACAATTCCTTTGAAGGGATATTTGTCACCTTCTCAAAACGCGTTTATGTAGGGATCAACCAGCTGATGGAACTTATAGACACAAACATACTAAAATTTGAGCTTATATAGAGCAATATCCACTAAAAGTGCTTTACAAGTGGTCCCCTGGTCAACAGCAACATTTAACATGTAGGACGTGTCATGACGCCTGTTAGGCGATATTGCACTTTTATTTTGGACAAAGACAACGCTGTTAACGGCCAGGTACACATTTTACACCTGAGTACGGTGAGAGAATGCGAGTAATGAGCATTTTTCCAAGGACTCAACCATACGCCGAGCCAGGCTCGAACCAAGGACCTTCCGATCGGAAAGTGAGTGTCATACCAAAAGGCCACATAGCCGCACAAACTAATTACAAACTAATATAAATGTATACGGCTATCACTATTAGACATCCAAAGGTCTGTACGCCGGTTTTTGACCTTCATCTTGTTATACGGCTTTCTGATTTTTGAAAAATCAAAATTATCTAAATTGTTAAATACAAAATCATGAATGATTTAGTTGATTTAACGCTATAGAAGGAACAAATTTAACGTCGCTCGCTCAGCTCTTTAGCTCTTAGTTATTGTTATTAACCAGACATTTTTATGTGTACTTCTCACTAAATTGTGTTAATAAGACTGTAAACGTTGAAGGCTACATACACACAGTTTTGTGTGTTGGTATATTTATTCCGACTGGCGGATGTTGTGTTTTAAAAAAAACTCTATCCTTACCAGCCATTTTTAGAATTTCCCCCGAAAATTCACATCCGCCCAACACAAACATATACTTCTCTTACTCAAACAAAAAAGTAACAAGTGCATTCCATACAGAATGTTCAGCAAAATGATGTCTACAACACAGTCTTTAGTATTTAAAGCTGTAATAAAAGCATTTCTTTAAATTTTGTGATGTACAAGAGAAATCAGAATAAGAAACTTGTCGGCTGCATCGTAACGAATGTGACGATTTTCCTATGGGTGGTAAGGAGAGGGGTAGACTGAACGCAAAGCAGCAATGATAAAAAAAGAGAGAGAACAAATTAAAGAAGAACGCAATGGACACACAAATTATTATTTTAAAATATTTATTGGAGCTGAATCAGAAAAAAATACTTGATCATGAAAGCCATTTGAAACAGCAACAATGTGTATAATAAAACACAATGCTCAGATAGTTAAAACAAAGATTTATATTCAAATATTTTGAAGATGTTAAATGATCTTCAAAATAAAAGTGTGCTGATTATATCGTAACACATGTGACACCATTCTTGTTGTTGGTATGTATAGGGTTAATATTAACTTTAGAGTTCTCACTTTGGGTTACTCCAGTCTTAATTTCTTTATTAACCCTTTAATTTACTTAATACTGCATTGTGGTAATCAGTCACGTGGTATGGTAAGGATTCTTAAAATTAAATGAATAATGAATAAATATTTATAGTCCTTATCAAAAGCAGATATTGAACTTAACTATAAAGGCAAGGCTCTTTGGGCAGATCTAAAATAAATAATAGAATATAAAAAAGGTGGAGATAGATTTGTAAAATGGAGAATTAAACGACATAAAGTAAAAAACTGTAAATCTTGCAAACGAGATATAATCTAAAAATCAAATTCATTAAAGAAAGCCAAACAATTAAATAAAATTCAAAAGTAAAAAAAAAAAAAAAGATTGTCTGGACTCGCATGCCGTGATAAAATTAGAATAAAAGCTATCTAACAAAAGTGTGATGTTAAAGGTTTTGTTTAGTAACAGAAATCCAATCGAGTCCAAATTTGTATCGATTAGAGAGTGGGATGAACATGCTCAAAAATGGTCCCAATCCCTAGTTATACCACCACATACATGAAAGCTCCAATTATTGTGACCACCGCTTCAAAACGAAATTATGTCGCGGTGATTCTGATCCTAAAAATGTGGATATTAATAATCAAAATTTGTGACAAGGTTGAAACGTGGACCCTGAATAAAGTACTCGTAAGATAGATACTGGCATTTGAAATATGATTATTTAGACGCCTTGGAAAGATAATCTGGAAAGATTTTAAAAAATACAACAAGCAAGAAGTTTGGGATATCATAGGAGTTGAACCAACCTTGCTCCACACAATAAAATCAAGAAAATTGAAATATTTTGGCCACGTAAAAAGAGACAACTCTGTCATGATAGATATTTTAGAGGGCAAAGTAGAAGGCAGGAAACCAACAAAAGGGCAGACAACCAAGAATATGTGTGGATGATGTGAAATGTTGGAGTGGACTCTCTTCAGCTGAATGTAGTCACACAATCTGCAACAGAGAAGTGTGGCGCACGATTTCAAGTCGAAAGACATAAGAGATGGCATCGGAGGTAAGAAAGTACCTTAGTAACTAAGTAAGTAAGGAAGGAAGTAAGAAAGTAAGTAAGTAAGTAAGTAAGTAAGAGACAAGACTAAAGTTTATGTTTTTTTAGGATCGTTGACACACACAAACATATTATGCATATTAAAAACATTTTAATTTTTTTCAAGGTTAGATGCGTCTTTGAGACTGCGGAATTTAATATAATATAGGAACACAATCACTTGAAAATGTATAAATCAAGCTTTTATAGAGCGCTATATCCAAGAAGCGTGCCCAAAGCGCTTTACGAAGGGTTCATGACCAATAGCAACACATCACATGTAGAATGAGATACGACGAATGTTAGGCGATATTACAGTGA
The DNA here is from genome assembly GCF_034508935.2 of Berghia stephanieae. NCBI lineage: Eukaryota > Metazoa > Mollusca > Gastropoda > Nudibranchia > Aeolidiidae > Berghia > Berghia stephanieae. The sequence goes on along the minus strand of NC_088370.1, from coordinate 21,663,609 downwards.
CAACGCTGTTAACTGTCATTTACAAATTGTACACATGAGTACGGTGAGAAAATGTGGTTAAAGAGCCTTTTCCAAGAACTCAACTATGCGCCGAGCTAGGCTCAAACTTATGACCTTCCGATCCGAAAGCGAGTGTCATACCACAAAACCACATAGCCGCACAATTTACTAGAGTAATATTCAAGAATGCGGCAATGTGGTCCAGTATATGACACTCGCTTTCGGATCGGAAGGTCCTGGGTTCAAGCCTAGCTCGGCCCATAGTTGAGTCCTTGGAGAAGGCTCTTGACTCACACTCTCATCGTACTCAGGTGTAAAATGAGTACCTGGCCGTTAACAGTGTTGTCTCTGTCCGAAAAAAGAAAATTGTAATTACGCCTAAAAGGCGTCATGTACCATCCTACATGTTATATGGTGCTGTTGGCTAGGGACCCCTTGTAAAGCGCTTTGAGCTCAAAGCTCAAGAAGCTCGACTCAACGTAAATCGATATCTGATTCAGGATGGTTATAAAAAAGGTTCTTGCAAAGAGGCAAAAATCAATTCATTTGTTAAGAGACAAAATTTTTAAAAATTCTACACTGCAATCTCCACCAAATATGCTCAAAGCCTGGCTAATAACACAATTTAACATCCAGAGCGAAATATGACGCTTGTTACCGTAGCCATCGTTAACTAATAGTCTGACACTAAAACCCACTAAGACTCATATTGTGACGTCATTTTTAGATATGTGTACCGCCTAGTAGTAATGGTCAAGGAAACAGGTGATCCCAATGGTTGAATTGTTGAATGCAACTCATCATTTGTTTTTGTTACTTTTTTATTATTGGCCAGAGACTTATTTTTTGACATCATTTGTTGGTCAGTCTCAGGCCATGAGTTTACAAGGGCCACGCTGTGACCCGGTATTATATTTTATTTTTGACAGGTACTCAGATATTCCTTTTAACCTGAGTACCATGAAAGAATGCGTGTGCATAGCGTTTCCCAAGATTTCAACTTTGCGCCGCTTAGAATAATCTCAAGATTTCCAAGATTCTTCTACAACACAGAGGACCTACACAAATTCTCTGTCGTCTGTCTGGAACTTAGTAATGTATTTATGTCTTTATTGTTTTTTATTGTTGTTGGCTGAAGAAGGGTTTTGAGCCCGAAACGTTCCGTGTTCGGTATTGTGTTCTTTTTTTAAAGCTGTTATATTCATTTTTGTTTATGACTTTTTAAAGTCCACAGCTTCTAGCAGTCTAATATCGCAAATCCTAGATTGGAGAGTCTTTGCAATGATGAGCATCATTTAAATCGATCGCTATTTGTTACCCTTCGCCTCAAACCGGTATTAAGTCGGGATGGTTGAGATGTTGAAAATTGAATTTTAGCCAGAAATATCAGATTTGTGTTGTGTTTGTATGTTTTATTGAGGAGAATAGATACTATATTTTATGGTGCTAATGCCAACAATTTATATTTTTGACCAGTTTAACATTTAATTCGGCTTATATGCAAATGAAGTAGTAAAACCAAAGCTAGAGGTGCCTAAATGAGCCAATAAAATGGAGATAAAAAAATAAAGTGAGTAGATGTGACTCATATATAAGGGAACAACACAAAACAAACAACGTTTCGGCCCTTGGCCTTCGTCAGGAGACAGTAAACACAAACACAAATATGTAAATTTACAAAATATCACATTTTGTCAAATATGGAAATAAAGTTAATGTGAGGAAAGGGCGTCGAGTGAGTGTGGATGCAAGAAGTGGCGCGAGATAAGGAGAGAGAGAGGGGGGGGGAGAGAGAGAGAGAAAGAATGAGAGAGAGAGAGAGGGGGAATGGAGAGGATATGTAAATGTTTGTGTATGTTTGTCTGTGTGCGTATGTCTGTGTATGTGTATATATAGTAAAAGTAACTACAAAAAGGTTTTTAAAATGGGGATGGGGGTGAGAGAGCGATTGATTGGGTGGTCAGTATATTATACCAAATATATATAAATGAACAAAATGAGAGGAAGAGAGATAGGTAGATAGAAGACACACATACACAAACATATACATATCCTCTCCATTTCCCCCCCCCCTCTCTCTCTCTCTCTCTCTCTCTCTCTCTCTCTCTCTCTCATTCTTTCTCTCTCTCCCCCCCTCTCTCTCTCTCTCCTTATCTCGCGCCACTTCTTGCATCCACACTCACTCGACGCCCTTTCCTCACATTAACTTTATTTCCACATTTGACAAAATGTGATATTTTGTAAATTTACATATTTGTGTTTGTGTCTACTGTCTCCTGACGAAGGCCAAGGGCCGAAACGTTGTTTGTTTTGTGTTGTTCCCTTATATATGAGTCACATCTACTCACTTTATTTTTTTATCTCCATTTTATGCAAATGGTTTGTCCCGACATAATACCATTTTGAGATGATGGGTCACATTTAAAGCACGAGTGTTTTGGCCATCTTATAAATACGTGTTTTTCCAGAGTACGGCCATTTACTGGTTATTGGCAGCAATGCCCATCCCAGTCTGTGGTCCTCTTATTAAAACATCATATTCAGTTAACAAGCAGATTTTTACAAAACTGTTCGTCTAAATACCAATTACTAAATGACGCAAGCTGTCGTACTTTTGAAGAAAAAACAACAACAGGTATTTAAAACCCCGGCCATTAAACTCATCCTTCATATTTTGTCTGGTCACATTTGTATATGTATTAGTTATATTATTGTTCCATGTAACAGGGTGCGAATTGCCTTAGTAATATTTAAAAAACCCTGTGACCCGCGAATACAAAACGAGAATATAAGTTCTTTACAAACAGAAGAGAACATCGTACAGGGCCCTGTCCTCCGGAACAAAAACACAATCTCCCCACCCAACCCAAATAAACAACAATCGAACATAAGAAAAAATGTTTAAACCCCCCCCCCCAAAAAAAAAACCGAAATAAAAAACAAAACAAAACAAACAAAAACAAAAACAAAACTGAACAATCAAACACTCTGATTACAATTTCAAACGATGATGTGGCAACAAATTGTCCCAGGTCTCAAAGTTCCTAGCGTTGATGTTTTGTTATTATTTCTATTATTTTATGCCCTTCCACCACGACATCATAAGATATCGTCGCCTTGGCATTCCACGAAGGAATATAAATAATTCATCAAACAAGATGTCTGATGTCAACAAGGAATCACCCATGTTGTCCAAGTGAGCACATTGGGGATTACTAATTTGTTATTGTTGGAGCTATTAAATTCGTTTTATTTTCTTATAATTCACATCCACAGCAAGCACAATATCTACGTAAATGTCTTTCCAGTATAAAGATCGGATCACTTTTGTTCATACCAAAAGTTCAGAGACATTGTACTTGTTTTCGTCGAAAAAGTTGATACTGTTCTCGGCAAAGATACTGATTTCTGTCGCGCTATTTTTTTAAAGGCAACGATAAGGTCCTTACGATAATGGCCACTCAGCAGACAGTACAACATATTATCAAAGAAACAGCTACAGGCTAGTAATAGATATAAAAACTGGCCAGTGTTGTATACTACAAAGCACCTTTCGCAGCTTATCCGTGATCCATCATTTGGGATAAGAATGTAGATGACGGCCGGGAAAATAGCCCCGACCAACATGGCTGACGAAATCACAGCGTAATGAAACAGTTTTGTCGCTATTTTTGAATGCGCTCTCGCGTGAGGCTTAGCCCTATAATTTTGTGAAAGTTTCTTTCCACGGGAGCTGTTTTTCTCGACCACGACCCAAACCACATTAAATATGACAACAACTGCCATACAGAGCACGTAGTAAATAGCATTTTGGAACATATCGTCTTTGTCGAAGCCCAGGATAAATCTGATGTTTAAGCCCACACATGTGGCCAGTAGCGTCATCAGCACGACATAAGTGAGTTTTTCAGCATTTGGATTTAACGCCACAAATAAGGGCTGCAGGGAATGGACAAGTCTCAATATTGATATGTAGGCAATGATTCCGATTGACATTTTTAAAGCAACCCTTTTGGAGGTATACAAGAGTCGTATTATGAATGTTAGAAAATATCCTTTTTTGGTAGTATTCGGCCTTGGCCCGAGTACCTTGGGTCTGGTGTTTGTGATAGTATTTATCATTACCAAAACGGCAAGGAGTAAGTTGCACACGTACAGCACTCTTAACAGAAAAGAAAGTAGACGATTTCTGTACTTGCTTTGGAAGAACACGAGAATTGAAAATGTATTGTTTACGATTCCGATCGTAGCTCCAATTAATGTCAAGATGTAAAAAGCAAAACTTGGCTTGTATTGACAGTCAACATACACATGATCTCTGCATAAAGCATACCTGCTCCAGTAGTGGTGTGTATTGTTTGATACGTGTACAATGTTGAACATCATTAAATAGTTATACAAGCAAAATAAAGACTGACTTCAGGACAGGATATCCCCACATCACACAATGGAGATTGCATTCTTTATTTCTTCTAATCTACAACAACAACAAACATAAATAATAAAAGTGTTTTACGGTGCGATTCACTTGGTGTGAAAGTGTGATGAATGTTGTGAAATCTATAATATAAACATTCCAAAGTACCTAATGAAATGTTGCATGTTTTCGAAAGAAAAAAAATATCTAGATCTAGAATTTATTTGTAAGCTTCAATTTATTGGACGAAGACAGATACTGTTGACAACAAAACACGATGAATGAAACACTAAGGACGAATCAGAGATGCATCTCATTCGTTCTCAGGGTCAACAGTATCTGTCTTTGGTTAATAAATTGAAGATTTTTACAATTCAATACTTATCTTTATTCCAAAATAAAACTGATGATTCATTTTGAAAAATATTGGGGGAACTCTTGATAAACAAGGCTGGTGTCTGAAAAGGTGTGTATAAAACAGTGCCAGGCAATACAGAAAGGAAAATTCGAGAAAAACATGAAACAAGACAAAATTCAGACTGCCTCGATCAGGGATCGAACCTCGGTTCCCCTGATTATTGCTCAACATACTATCATTACACTTCAGACAATTGGGACAAGTCTCATATTCTTTGGAGTTAAGTCTGATCCTTAATCGTTGGTAGAAATGAAAACGTTGAATTTCTTTAAATTGTTTAATCTCCTATTACCGATTTTTAAATTCAAAATAGTGGCAGGGCTCAGGCATATTAAATAACGTTAAAACACTGCTCAGCAAGTTGAACGTTTCCCCTACAGAAAGGGAGCAAGACAATTATGTAGATCCGGATCTTAGATGGTCATAATCATAGCTTGTCGCTCCAACACCGATTCCACTCCACAGCAATTGGGGAGCAGACCTTCATGTCATCGTCAGTGCAGCTGGTCCCATCCCATTCACTAAGGATGCTCTACATCGTTTGCTCTATGCATCCACATGCACATAAGCTAGTCTCAGCAAGTTCCTACTTTTCATGCTTCCAGCTGTTCTCTAAAATTTTGCCGGTGCTCAATTCAGTGTTACCCATTCATTCCTTGGGAGCTCAATTCCATAGGCAGTTCTTCTCTCGGATCTTCAACGGCATTATTGGCATGCCTGTTCCGCTCCCTCCATGTGGAAAGTCTGTAAACTTCAGTCTACTTTTCGTTGGGTTGTGGTCATGGAGGGAGTGTCTTGGGTCCATTTCCACAAAGCCAACAGGAAACTGAACATCTCCTGGAATGGGAACACATTGGGGAACGTCACATTCCCCGTGTACCTCGGGTTACCTTAGATCGCACATTGTTCTTCTGTCAGTACACAAAGAAATCAAAAGCAAAGGTGGCCACAAGAAAGAACCTCTTAAGGAAATTGGCAAACACTACATGCTTAGTAGATAGAAGAAACAACAAAAATAGTCAGAACAACCGCACTAGCCTTCTGCTATTCATCAGCGGGATACGCCTCACCAGTCTGGGCAAGATCCTGTCATGCCTAAAAGAAGGTACGGAAAACCCAAATTTAGATTATATAATTGTTGTCTTTAAGTTGCATTCAATAGGTAGAACTTTTTTTCCTGATTAAAATGGTATAAAAATTATTAAAATTGGTTAAAAATTTAAAAAGATATGTTATTTCGAAATTTGTAGAAAATCGCCCAAATTTGGGCTGCTTTGAAGGCAACCTTTTGTCCGTTTTCAAAATGCCGTATTTTCATAAATATTCAAGCCAGACCTCTGTATCTTTCTAACAATACACATCTTTTTATAAACAATATGTGTATTTTTTTCCTGAGCTCAACTCTAAGTAAAAAAGAAATAATTTGCCCCCAAAGTAGCTGACAAAGCCAAAATTGTCAATTTCAACACGAAGTTTCGAAATATCAGCGATTGTGCCCCTTGCCTGAGCCGGCGTATGAGTGAAGTGAATACGGCAAATTTGTAGCTGTAGTTTCGTTTTCAGTTGGCTGGTGACTGCAAAGCTATAAATCTTGCTTTCGTATACATCATTTTAAAGCTGAGATTTTAAACTTTCTTTTGATACCAGAATCGTCCAAATTTTCAAATTTTTCTTAATTTTTTTATCAAATTAAAGTTTTTAACTTGAAACTTCAAACTTTGAAAAGATCATAAAAATGCGAATCTGGTATCGAATGAAAGCTTGTTCAATTTTCTTTCTGATGCAGCCATTGGCGTTACTATTAATAGCGCTGACGCGAACAGCCGAGCGGAGAGAAAAGATGACCGTCAGTTACGGTGTTCGAGTAGCGGAGCGCCGGTTCAAAAATCGGAGTTTAACCCTCTTCTTCAACTCAAAGCCATAAAATAACGGCAAATCCTATGAAAAAAGCATAAACATTTTTTAAAAGATGAAGATTTGAGATTTAATCTGATACCAAACACGTTTTATTTGACGGACTGAAAATGAGAAAAAGAGAGTGACGATTTGAGTTGAAATTCTCGGTTTGCCAATAAAGCCATGACTCGATAAGAGGGTTTGCCGTACCTACTAAAAGAGCTACATAGCACCTGCCGGATCATTACTGGTAACTTGAAACCGCTTGCAATTCCAGTCTTCCGTCGGCTGGCTTGGCATTGCACCTCCCCATATTCGAAAATCCACTGCTACCAAAGCCCAGAGATATCTTAGATGGTAACCAAGGCAGATCACACAAGAAGAGAAACAATTTAGTGTATAACATTACTGACTCTAAACTGCGCACTCTGAAACAACAATCAAACACGTATTTCAATGTTGGCCAAAAAGTAGTTCTTTCAATATAGATTGATTAAAGACAATAACAAAACAAAACCAAAACAAAACAACAATAACAACAACAACAACAACAACAACAACAACAACAACAACAACAACAAAACATAACTCCCAAAGCTGAACCAATTTTTTTTTTTAATCGTTCATTTCTTTGTTAGGAAGGATCACTGTATACTGTTTGGCAATGCCAGCAGGAGTGATTCGTTGATGAACCAAATTACGATATTTACTACTTCATTTCAATATCAGTTTTTAATAAGCGATAATATGGCAAAAAAGTATAACATCAAACTTTCTACTTTTCCGGTTCCAACATCATTGGGAGTGACCAGTCCTTCGGAGGAATAATAATGAATAGGTTTCAAATTGAATCATAAGGTGGCCCAGCTATTTTAGTAGCAAGGTATTATGATTCTGCGACGTAAAAGCCGAGGGTGGATGATTTTAAGTTCTCCACGAGGAGCCGTCGCCTTATATCTATAAAAATAAAGACAACCCGTCACCTTATTTCATTTTTGCCACATGGTGTTTGAATTTTTAACACACAACTGTGATTTAAATTAAATACTATCTTTTAAATATACACTCACATGTTCGGACTAAAGGTCTCAATTTAGTAAATTAATATATAAGGTGTTGCTAATGGTTATTGCTTGTATATTTTTACATGTTTGTACATTTGCATATATATATATATATATATATTATATTAATAGTGTGTGGTGTATACATTGTCGCCATAGTTTCTCAACTTTGTGTTTAAAACATTTTTATGCAAGCCACGTCTGTAAACGAATTTCCATTTTTTTGGAGAATTGAATTAAATATTATTTATTAATTATTATTATTATTATATATTATTATATTATTATTATTAATTATTATTATTTATTATTATTATTATTATTATATTATTATTATTATTATTATTATTATTATTATTATTATTATTATTATTATTATTATTATATTATTATTATTATTATTTATTATTATTATTATATATTATTATTATTATTATTATTATTATTATTATTATTATTATTATTATTATTATTATTATAATTATTATTATTATTATTATTATTATTATTATTCTTGAGGACTCGCATCTATTTAAACCAGAAAAGAAGATGCCATCATTATGAAAGGGTGGTTTTACACTTCCAATGAGATTCGAACTAGTTTTCACTTTCACTTTTCTCCTATTATACTGAATGTTGACTTTTCATGAGTGCGCCTGCGTACAGTCGGTGTATCGCGACTGAAATGCAATATCTTGTCACATTATTGTCGGTAGGTGATCAATTTTTAAGAACCAACTCCCTTCCTCGCTTGGCTTAGGCTGCAAGCTGAGTGCAAAATATTTTCCTCTCCGGTCCGTCTTGACCTAAATTTTACTTTTCCATCAGTCGGTATCTTGTTTTATCCTAGCAAAATGAGTGCTACTTACTCGGTTTTACTTGCCGAATCGAACAGGAACTGAACGCGAACGTTTTATCTTGGAAATAAAATTTCTTTCAGTTTCCAACCAACAAAGTGAAACAACACTCGGAGTTTCTTTGATATTGTATTTAGAACACATTTGAATGATCCTTTCTCACTAAACAAAAGTTTGAATATTAATATAAACGTTTTAGGTTACACGTAGTTTTGTTTGTCGGTGCGTTTCATGTGTTTGTTGTGATATAATTACATGAATGTAAGCGTCTATGATACACTGGTTGTTCGCCAACAGGAGACGAAAATGAATGCACTCAGTTTACATTCTTACTGAGAGACAATCGCTCTACCTAAAACATCCACATCATCCTATTATTGTTTTAACACAAAGCTCAGGCTCATGTCTTGGCTGATTTAATATCTAAGCATATTTGCCACGCAAAATGATTTTTTATGCTAATGTTCATAACATGGTAATTGTATAGATACGTTTTCAACAAAAGTTAGTTACACATTTTAAAATTCGGAATTTTCAATTTACATCCCTCAAATTTGGTACAAATTGGTTTTTATAAGAAAATGAAAAATAAAATTGAAAAATATAGTCCTTCAGAACAACAAGGCCCACGGAGCCGGAGTTTGTCCCAGTTTCTATAGCGTGAAACGGACAATATCAATTGCTTGCTATCTTTTGGATAGGATACTAGTCTATCGCAATGTACTTTCCGCCAAATCTAACACTCAGCTAACCATTCACTGCTGGGTGGACAGGGGGGTCAGAAAAATATCTCGACTGCACCCGGGATTGATCTCGGTCCATTTGCGTGTGAAGCGTGTTCTCTACCAACTGAGCTATGGGGACGCCCATAAGAAAATGACGTTCTCAAATATTTGGTAATAGACATTGAGTTTGAAACATTAGGGAGATTGAATTATAGTCTCGATATAAGGTATGAAAGACCTATTAATTTGTTTTATTGATTACTCAAAGGCATTTGATAACGTTAGACATGGTGAATTTATTGAAGGACTAGACATAGATGAAAAAGATCAAAGAATTATTAGAAACTTATATTGTAATCAAAGTGCAACCGTCAGAAATGTAGGAGAATTCAGTGAATATAAAAAAAATTAAAAGAGGTTTTAGACAAGGATGTGTTTTGTCACCAGACCTTTTTAATATCTACAGCGACACAATTATTAGAACTTTAGGAAATAGTCAAGGCATTAAGATCAATGGTGAAAATATCAACAATATAAGGTATGCAGATGACGTAGCATTAATCACAGACTCAAAAGAAAATTTACAATTACTCCTTGATAAAGCAGGTACAGAGAGTGAACGTATGGGTCTATATTAAAATGTAAAAAAGACAGAATGCATTGTTGTATCAGGAAGAGAAAGAAATCCAACATTTAACTTAATAAGCAAATAGGAAACGATAAAACATGTCCAGAAATTTAAATATCCTGGATACATATTAACTTCAGATGACAGATGTAGCACAGAAATAAAACGAAATCTAATTTTCAAAAACCACAATATCTCAATGATAACATAATTTAGGGTTTTGAAGGCCTATGTATGGTCAATATTATTATATGGCTGTGAAAGTTAAGAATTACAGAAGACATTAGAAAGAAATGTGGTTTCTTAGAAGGATCTTAAGAATCTCATGGACAGAGAAGAAAACTTATGAAGTATTAGAGCTAGTTGAAACTAAAAAGTTACTAATTCGTACAATAAGAAAAAGACATAATATGCAATTTTAGGGCACCTAAATTGACATACCTGTATTGAACATCTTGCTCTCACATGAAAGATAGAAGGTAGAAAGAGTAACGGTAGACCAAGAAAAACAGCTGGGTGACAAATAAAGAGAAGAGTAATATTAGTTTTCTGAGGTTATCTGATCAGAGAGAATTAATGGCGTATCAGAATCACCGATGTCTGGCATAGACTTGGTACTTGAAGAAGAATAATGTATGACCCTCAAACTTCAGCTCTCAGTATGCAGTTTATTGAGTCGACATGTCACCTTTTCAAAAAATCGTCTCATCTCTACTGCACAACTGCAAGGACATAAATCACACACTCCTTATATAAAAAACGCCCATTAGCACCGGCACCATTAGAGCCCATCGCCCAGGCTTTCCATATAAATAATCCTTCAAACAGGATGCCCAATGAAAAAAACAACGAAAGTACATGAACTCCAAACTAATCGAAATTGCAGACTTCATTCTTTACTAACTATAAAATAGTGAGCTTTTATATAGCGCAATATCCACTGAATGTGCTCAAGCGCTTTACAAGGGGTCCCTGGCCAACAGCAACACTTAATATTTCGGACGGGACATGACCCTGTTACGCAATATTACAATTATTTCCGACAAAGACAATGATGTTAACGACCAGGTGCTCATTTTACACATGTAACGGACTCAAATATGCGCCGAGCAAGGCTCGAACTCAGGACCTTCCGATCCGAAACAGAGTGTCATATCACTAGACCACAGAGCCACAAAAAGTCCGGAAAAAAGTATGACGCTATGACGTTGGAGATTTAATTTGCATTTGCATCTTCAATGATAACATTTCTATGAGAAACATAAGACAAAAAATACTTTCTAGCTATTATTTTTGATGAAAGAAAAAAAATGTATATTAATGAAAGAATGGAAGGATTTCTCTCTTTAAAAAAATATAAAATTAAGAAATTAAGGAGCAGGCACCGGTGTAAGATAAAGAACTGAATAAGCTTATATGAAAGGTGCCAGACAAAGCAAGAAAGGAAAATACAAGGAAAAAAACATCCTAAAAATCAGTCGACCTCACCTGAGGATCGAACCTAAACCTGAGCCATTATGGTAATGGTAACATGTCTGACCGGTATCTTTTGGGAGAGTTTTTTTTCTTGCTTTCATACACACTTATTTAATTCTTTAAGGGTCTCTCTAACGTACTACATCAAGCTGCCCAATTTCTGAAACAAACACAGACGGAGGAGGAGGAAGAGGAGGAGGCGGAGGAGGAGGAAGAAGAAGAAGAAGAAGAAGAAGAAGAAGAAGAAGAAGAAGAAGAAGAGGAGGAGGAGGAGGAGGAGGAGGAGGAGGAGGAGGAGGAGGAGATACATGTTTTAATAATAATAATAATAACCATAATCCTTCCATTGTTGACTAAATAATTACAAACAAAATCTTTGTGAAAAGCCCATAAATTTTAGTACGGTGGTAAAAGACCATCCTAACAATATTTCAAACTTATTTCAAACAATGTTACAAAAATGTTACAAAAATAAACTACGGTACTTCAGAAACTTCAATTATTTTAATCTTGAAAATATATGGAGGATTTAAAGATTGGTCCTTACAAATAAAATCCGGTCAATAGAAAACAAATAAAAAGTTCAATTCAATTCAAATTGTTCTTTATTGTCGGAAATCTTCTGTATATAAATCAGAATAGATAAGACTAACAGCAAATAATAAATATAAATGCATAGATAAATACAGGGCTTAACTGAAAAGTCTTGACGCCTATCTAATATATTTGCTTGTATTAAACTCACAATTATAAGCTATACTATGTCAAAAAATGCAAAATGTATTGTTCTTTTGGGTCACCAAATTATGTTTATCTACAATTTCTTTAATTTAATTTATCTTATTTGAAAGAACCCCTATTGCCATAGAAGAAATCACACAAAAATTATGAAGGCAACAGCATGTTGTGATTGAGTAGTCCTTACAGCAGAGAGGTGTGCACCATAAACATTCATAAACGTCTAATAAGTTGCGCAGTGTTTTGTTGGAATTGATGCTGTCTCTGCCACCATTAACGACCAGGCTCATCGTCTTCGCCCAAAAGTGCATCGATCGTAGCAAATCAACAACAAAAATAATGATGAACTTAACCCAGCCAATCACTGATATAATACAATCAAACGCATTGCAAAGACTTGGGTTTTCACAGAGAGGAGTTGGATATATCGTTCTAGAAATCCAGTGTTTAAGAAAGACATTTGTCTGTTAGACACTGAAAAACGCAAGATCCCTTTTAAAAGGAAGTTTTCTTAAAATAGCAGACCAACCCCCTTAGAGTTCCAATTTAGCTCCAAATGTCTTATTCTTTTTAATAAGAAATAAGAGACACATCAGAGGGCAAATTCTGTCAATAATGGCGAGATGCAGGTAAACTTGTGTTGATGGGTTCGAAGTTTGCTATATAAATTCTTCTACGACACGAAGCAATATTTGGTGCATCGTATCTTGCTCTGTGTGGATGAGAACGGTTACTATGCTGTAAAATAATCAACGGAAAGCGCATAAACTACGCGTTGTTTTGATATGTTTGTCAATAAAGTATCTATCATAGTTTTGAAAATACAAGAGCGACGTCAAGACTTTTTAGATTACCCTTGAATTAGATCATTCTGGTCGTTCTCAGACATTCAAATGATTATGCGTGGATCTAGGGAAATAAAAAAAGATACCTCAACGCTTGTAAACAAGCTCTCCATAACATTTACTCATGCACTATCACAATTTCTCCGACTTTTACTCTCTTTAGAAATTAAAATCACTTTTCATAAAATATTGAAATAAAAATTTGAAGACCCACTTAAATTAAAAAAAAAGAAATCCACGGGTTAATAAAACTGCAGCCAATCATTTACATGTCTGACCATCCCATAAAGAAATATGGTTTTTAAATTGAATAAAAGTGTGTTCTGGCAAATACTTCCACAACATTGTAACGCCATATCTAACATATTGTTTTTTTAAAGAGGTAGTTTTGGATTCTAGAATAACAATGATTTTTGTATGTTTATAAATATATCTTCCTTGCAGGACATCTCTGAAGAGTTATAAAGTTCTACAAAACAATTGAATTAACTTGCAACTGACTTGCTTTCTTGCTCTAATATTGCTTTCAGGAATTTACAGACATTGTGTTTGTATAACAAAGTGTTGTCGTCATCATTGCTAGATTAAGTTTACTTGTTATGAAGAATAAATATCACTAATGAAAATAGTAAAAAGTAACGGATCTAAATTTGATCCTTGTGGTACTCTTTTTTACATTTCCAATTTCTGACCCTATTCTCAAATTATATTTGATGTTTACTGTTAAAAAAATTGCTATCAATGATTAAAACTGAGTCTTGGAGACGCGTTATGCAGACAGTTTTCTCAAAATAATTTATGTGATACGCAGATAGGCAGTGGGTATCGTGTCAATTGAATCGAGTTTGGCATTGATCCCGTGACTGTTTTCATCTGGCACTTCTCCGTGTGTGTGTGTGTGTGTGTGTGTGTGTGTGTTTGTATGTGTGTTTGTGTGTGTATATATACATTGTCGCAATAGATTCTCAACGGTGTGTTTATACGTTCTCGTGCATTTAAACGAATTTCCATTTTTTATGAATAAAGTTATTCTTCTTCTTCTTCTTCTTCTTCTTCTTCTTCTTCTTCTTCTTCTTCTTATTATTATTATTATTATTATTATTATTATTATTATTATTATTATTATTATTATTATTATTATTATTATTATTATTATTATTATTATTATTATTGTTATTATTATTATTATTATTATTATTATTATTATTATTATTATTATTATTATTATTATTATTATTATTATCATCATCATCATCATCATATTATTATTATTATTATTATTATTATTATTATTATTATTATTATTATTATTATTATTATTATCATTATCATTATTACCCTATTTTTCTTATCATTATTATTACCGCTCCATACTATTTCTTAATTTTATTACTTGGAAGTTTGCCGTTAGTGGATTTATTGAAATGTGACAAATGAAAATCCCCAGACCGGTTAGTATTTTGTCATCGACATCAGAGGATCTGAAATTACCAGAACTTTATAACTTTTATGTGATTTTTAAAAGAAATCAAGGCTGCAAAGCGTTCGACTGTTTTGAACCCATGAAAACAAAATTACTTACAATTGCATAATTCTTTTAATTCATTTTATTGGCTTGTAGCATTGATGTTACGAAAACAATCAATCAAAAGGCGAATCTGAATTGTCTTTTGCAGGCGCCTCTCTGAAGAGTTAATGATTTGTATAAATCAATTCGAACCACTCATTTGCTTTCTTGCTCTAATGTTGCTTTCAGAGATTTACAGTTATTGAGTTGGCGTCATCATTGTTATGCAAAGTGTATTTGTTATGAAGAATAAATATCATTAATGAAAATATTAAAAGTAACCGGTCTAAATTTGATCCCTGCGTTAGTCTCTTTTCTTTATATTTTCAATTGCTGACCTTGTTCTTAATTTTCATTTGCTGTTCACGGTTCGAAAGACAGCACTCACTGAGTTTTTGGAGACGCCATACGCAGACAACTTTTCTAAGAGTAAGTTATGTGGTAATCCATCGAAAGGTTTGGAATGGTCCATAAAATTCTATCAGCTTAACTTTTATTATTCAACTCCTAGAGTTTCGACGTTCAACTCTTATGTTTGTGATGTAGCATGATGTGTTACTCTCTCTGTTCCGGTCGACATTGTCGTTGATTGACTAATTGATATATTACGACCGAATATTCTGTGTATCAATTTATTCATTACAAAGATCAGGTCGTTTCGGTAATGTTGGCTTATTACACAGTACAACACATTATCCATGTAAACGTTAAGAAATACCAATAACACCAAAAATTTTCCTATTGCATATGTCAAATAACAGTCATGGCAAGTCACTTTCGGGTTATTACTGGGAAGCAGGAAAAAAATTGTGGCAGGAACGAAAGTGACGAACATAAATCCAGAGGTCCATGCTGCGAATCTGAAAAGTTTTAACGTTGTCTTTTTGCGATTTTTTAAGATGACCGATTTTCGTCCTCTATTTCTTTCTGCCACTAACCAGGCCACGTTGAATGAAACAATACACACCAGGCATATAATTAGGTAAAGTGACGTTGGGTATAAATCGTCCCGGACATTAAAAAATACAAATTTAACAATCAAACCAAAGCTAGTGACACATATGGCCATTAGAACAAGGTATGACAAGGTGTAAGCCTTGGTGTTAAACGTCACAAAAAACGGGTATAAGGAATGGATAAATCGTAGTATAGCCAGATAAGCTAGAAGTCCACTTGACAATACAAGTCCCAATCTCCGTAAGGAAAATATAAATCGTCTAATTATCATATCAATTCCATTTTCTGGATGAAACACCCCTATGACCACTTTTTCTTTGGGCATTAAGACATCTACTAAATTTGAAACGGCAACGAAAATGTTGGACAAGTATAATATACGTAAAAGGAAAGAAAGTAAGCGATGCTTGTATTTCACTTGTGAAAATACAAGTATCGAAAGAATATTATTGACGATTCCAATGAAGTGTGAAATGCCTGTAACGATCGATAGATAGTACAATATGTAAGAATCATCATAGGTGCAATTGATGTAAATATAATCTCTGCATTGGCCATACCTCGACGAATAGTTGTATCGTGTAACCATCCTTAAGATGTAATTTGCAATAGCTGGAAATGTAGATAGATTATGTTAGATATGGATAACTATTTTCGTGCGCTCTCCTCTTAAGTTCAAAAAATACATATAAAAAATTCGCTACTTGAATTTTTTATAGTTCTGTATTGTTGAAAATAACTAAAACAAGTGATGTGAAATCTTAATTCAACCTTCTTATGCGCCAGACTCTTTGTAGGTGCAAATGATGAAAACATAATCTCTGCAATGAGCAAAACTCGTTGAATATTTCTTGGATGGAATCATCACTTAATTTCATTTTGTAGTATTTGGAAATGTCGATAAAAATGTTATGAATGGACAACTATGATAGTTCTCTAGTAGTTGGCTTTCCACAATTTTTTTTCAAACACCAACTTCTTGAGTTCTTTTATGGTGCTATTTTGTTCAACATATTAAGGCAAATGACGTGCAATCCTAATTCAACCTATATACATGGAGGAACGTTTGCGGCCCTAAACCTTATTGACATTCACATGGACACCATTACTATAGTCAGATTTTTAATAAGTGGCGTGTGTTTTTCTTCTTTTTCTCAGCTGCCCCACAATGCATAGCTGCAAAAATTTGTATGAACCTCTTAATTAATTTGACTTAATAAAAAAAATTTTTCATGAATTTTAAAACAATAGGAGAGGATTTCCTTTATTACCGCTAAATCAAAATCGATAACAGGTGAGGATCGGAATTCATAGAAGATTTACATTATCAAAATTATGAATTTTCCGGATATCCATTTTGAAGGAATTCGTTAAACTGGAGTGTTCGGTTAATTGAAGGTTAAACGTTATACGTGCAGTATTTGAATATGAAGCAACGAATGTCAATAATTAACTATCAGACATCTACACTTTATAACTATCAATACACATTACTTGTGAATACAAAGGAAAGTGAAGAAACGCGCTTCCAATATAATTTTGATTGGAAATATTTGAGAAATAGCATTGTTTATGCCAAAGAGGATTACAAAAAATTATATAGACTGGTCAAAAGTAAATATTCATCAATTATGAGACAGTGTCTCCACAAATATGTGTTCAACAATAACTACAACAACAACCAAGAAATAATGGACAAATCAATCAGCACAGTCTGGTGACGAGGATGATGAAAAGGAGAAATGAAATGACTACAGAAATATTCTAAGCATCACTCTATTCAATGAAATGTAATTTTCCTCTTGTTTGCGAAGGTTGAGGCATGCCTTTACTCTGTCTACTCTTTGTTATCATTTATTGCCTCGCCGGTGAGAGTAAATGTGGTGTTCCTCCTCTCAATCTTTCCCTCTACTTAGGCCCACTGACTTAGATTGTATTACGCTCACAGTGATATGGGAGAAGTCGCGCAACCTCGTGTCAAAACTCCTTGATTAGACAGTCTGCTTTAAAAGCTGTTTCTGGTTCATTTCATTTTGTTTTACTAAGGAGCATAGTTAGCATTTTTTTAAATGGTCAGAATAAGTAGTAATGTCTGATTGAAACCATGAAATAATGTTAACTTTTATAATTGCCAAAGTTGGATCCTTAAAGTGACCATGGGCCAACGAATGGTAGCGTTGTCAAATACAGTAATGTTGGGTGCTTCCATAGAGGGCAGCAAACGATATTTAGTCAGTCTTAAAACACTTTTGCATTGACCCCAGAATAATATTTCAGATGATGCAGAGAAGAAAAAATGGCATGGCATCCTTTTATATATCCACTATCTTCACCACCTGCAAGAATAACAATGATTCTCTGTCCAGAACCCATGGGCCTTTTTCTGCTTGAATAATCAGACGTCCAATATTTTTTCGGATGTATATTTACGCTCACCGACACATCTTCGGATGATATCCATATCAAAGTTATCTATGATCCTTTTCCTGCCACGTCGTTCAACACTTGTGATTTCTCTGTCGTATTTCGATAACGATCTTCTCATGGCTGATTGTGAAATTCCAAAACCATTTCCGTCCTCTCTAATGACTTATCGCTAGATACAAGGAGAGATTCTGTACCGTATCGTGTTGTTTAAGAGCCTAATATCTTTTTAAAACCTTTAAAGGCCCTGTGAAAGGTTCATGCATAGACAAAAGTGTGTCAAAGTTATATAAACAGTGTTTGTTAATTTGACAATATTGAGTATACAATCACAATTTCAAATGATTTAAAACGAGAGATTTTATATCAGTCTTTGGTAATTGCGACATGATGTAAATAATATGCCATAAATAATAAATTCTAAATTTAATACAAACTACATAAGTGGTATGTTTAAAACACTTAAAGCGAATTATTATTATTTGGAAAGAAGTATGACGTGAACTCATAATCACTACGTCAGCACAAGATGTTTGGATATAGATGAATTCATTCATACTTTGTGGTGCGTAACTTGTTTTCATTTTTTAACGTGTAAAATTTCTAATTTTACGTCAGCTATTTTAAAGTGGTTTTTATAGGTCTTAAAGAGGAAAACTTTTTTAATATTGCATCCATACGGTCCAAAATATAGATTCAGTTGAGACAAATTAATTCAGAGGTTGACACAAATTTTTACGATAGAGGGACAGCTGAGAAAAAACAGAAATATACGCGCCATTAATAACAAATCTAACTATAGTAACATCGATGATGTTCTGCGTATGACTGCAGAAAAGGTTTCGGGACAAAGAAGATAAAAATTCAGAAGCGTGGATGACAGATGATATAATGGATTTATGCGACAAAATGAGAGAACTGAAGAGAAACAAAAATTGTGATGAAAAATCCAGATTGAAGTATCAACAGTCAAATATAGAAGTCAGGAGAAATATGTGCAAAGCAAAGGAAATCTGGGTAATGGTACAGAGACATTGATTATGGGATGTAGCACGGGGATAATTTTGGGATACAATACGCTTTTATGATTTCGCATAGGGTCTAATCCATATAATCGAAGAACTCTATAGTACTGTGACAAGTGCAGTTCTCAACAACAACGAGCTTTGTGAGTTCTCCCGAACAAACGTGGGCGCTAGACAAGGCTACATACTCTACCCAATGCTCTTTAAAGTCTAACTAGTTAAATTTATGAGCGAAGCTCTCGAAAATCATGAAACCTCTCCATCAATGGGCGGGCGAAAATAGTGTATTTTGCGTTTTGTTGACGACCGACATAGACCTTAAAAGAACTACAAGATATAACTAACCCACTTACACATAACATTTTTGAAAAAATGTTGGGATGGTCGCTTACCAATTTACTAAAAAATTAGGGGCTTTTCACAAAGATTTGGTTTGTTTGTAGTTATTTAGTCAACAATGGAATGGTTAATGTATTATTAAAACATGTATCTTTGGTCGAATAGGCATTCCAAGAAGGAATATAAATATTCCATCAAACAGGATGTCTGATATCAAGAGGAATCACGCATTTTGTCTAAAGTGAACATATTTGGAGTTTTAATCTTGCCCAAGGAAAAAGAAAAACGAAAGTGCCTGAACTCTATCAGAATTAAAATTTAAGCCTACAGTTTTAAAAACTATAAAAAAGTGAGCTTTTATATAGCGCTATATCCACTACACGTGCTCAAAGAGATATATAAGGGATCCATGTCCAACAGCAACCTTTAACATGTAGTACGGGACATGAACCTGCTAGGCGATATTATAATCTTTTCAGACGAAGGCAACGTTGTTAACGACCAGGTACTCATTTTGCACCTGAGTACGGTGAAACAATGTGAGTAAAGAGCCTTTTCCAAGGACTCAACTAAACGTCAAGCAATTTTCGAACCCAGGACCTTCGATCCGAAAGCGAGTGTCATACACCTAGGCCACAAAAAAACCCGTATAAAAGTACGACGTTATGATGTTGTAGATTTAATTTCGATTTGCATCATCAATGACAAAATTCTAAGAGAATCTTAAGACAAAAAATACTTTGGACTGATTATTGTCGATGTACTTTTATAGAGCGCAATATACACTAAACGTGCTCAACCGCTTTACCAGGCCAACATCAACTCTTAATATTTCGGACAAGACATGACCCTGTTACCCAATATTACAATTATTTCGGACAGAGACAATGCTGTTAACGACCAGGTGCTCATTTTACACCTGTTTACGGACTGAACTATGCGCTGAGCAAGGCTCGAAACCAGGACCTTCCCATCCGAAAGAGAGTTTCATATCGCTAGACCACAGAGCCACGAAAAACCCGGAAAAAATTATGACGCTATGATGTTGTAGATTTAATTTGTATTTGCATCATCAATGATAACATTCTAAGAGAAACTAAAGACAAAAAATACTTTCTAGCTATTATTTTTGATGAAAGAAAAAATGAATATTTATGAAAGAAGGTAAGGATTTCTCTCTTTTTTCAAAATATTAGATTAAGAAATTAAGGAGCAGGCACCGGTGTAAGATAAAGAACTGAATAAGCTTTTATGAAAGGTGCCAAAGCAAGAAAGGAAAATACAAGGAAAAAAACATCCTAACAATCAGTCGACCTCAAATGGGGATCGAACCTGAGCCTGAACCATTATGGCAATGGTAACATGTCTGCCCGGTATTCAGAAGGTCCGAGGTACTATCCTCAGTCGAGGTTGACTAATTTTTTGGGAGAGTTTCTTTCTTGTATTTTTCTTTCTTGCTTTGTCTGCCACCTTTCATACACACTTATTCAATTCTTTTAGGGTTTCTCTAACGTACTACATCAAGCTGCCCAATTTCTGAAACAAACACAGACTGATCTTTTAAAGAATGCGCGATCAGAAATAGAAGAACTGGTAAGACGGAATAGGAACTGCAAAAGAGGAGGAGGAGAAGGAGGAGGAGGAGGAGGAGGAGGAGGAGGAGGAAGAGAAGGAGGCGGAGGGGGAGGAGGAAGAGGGTGAGGAGGAGGAGGAGGAGGTGGAGGAGGAGTTGACACATGGATTCGATCAGACTTTCTTGGACCCAGATATCAAGAGCTTGAAAATAAATATCCTGAAACTATAGTCTATGAAATCACATTGAAATGCTCTAAATGAATATAATATAGCATTTTCTGTGCACAGCACCCTTGTGATGGAGCAAAACCACTTCAGTAAACATTTTACAATAATTCTGGTCAAAGAAACAGAAATCTGCGAAAATTTAATAGTTGTAGGTACTACCAAAGCAATAAGAGATTTGATATTTTTCGATGAATAATAAAGTTACCAAAAACATATAATAATAATAATAATAATAATAATAATAATAATAATAATAATAATAATAATAATAATAATAATAATAATAATAATAATAATAATAATAATAATAATAATAATAATGATAATAATAATAATAATAATAATAATAATAATAATAATAATAATAATAATAATAATAATAATAATAATAATAATAATAATAATAATAACAACAAAACAACAACACAATAATAATAATAATAATAATAATAATAATAATAATAATAATAATAATAATAATAATAATAATAATAATATAATAATAATAATAATAATAATAATAATAATAATAATAATAATAATAATAATAATAATAATAATAATAATAATAATAATAATAATAATAATAATAATAATAATAATAATAATAATAATAATAATAATAATAATAATAATAATAATAATAATAATAATAATAATAACCATAATCCTTAAACTGTTGACTAAATAATTACAAAACAAATCTTTGTGAAAAGCCCCTAAATTTTAGTACGGTGGTAAGTGACCATTCTAACATTATTTAAAAATTATTTGAAACAATGTTACAAAAATGTTACAAAAATAAACTACGGTACTTCAGAAACTTCAATTATTTTAATCTTGAAAAATATATGGAGGATTTAAAGATTGGTTCTTACAAATATAATCCGGGTAATAGAAAATAAATAAAAACTTCAATTCAATTCAAAATGTTCTTTATTGTCGGAAATCTTATGTATATAAATAAGAATAGATAAGACTAACACCAAATAATAAATAAAAGTTCATAGATATATACAGGGCTCAACTGAAAAGTCTTGACGCCTATCGAATATATTTGCTTGTATTAAACTCACAATTATAATCTATACTATGTCAAAATATGCAAAATGTATTATTCTTTTGGGTCACCAAATTATGTTTATCTACAATTTCTTGAATTTAATTTATCTTATTTGAAAGAACCCCTATTGCCATAGAAGAAATCACACAAATATTATGAAGGCAACAGCGTGTTGTGATTGAGTTGTTCTTACAGCAGAGAGGTGTGCACCATAAACATTCATAAACGTCTAATAAGTTGCGCAGTGTTTTGTTGGAATTGGTGCGCTTTCTGCATCATTAACGACCAGGCTCATCGTCTTGGGGAGCGTTCACATATTATGTCAACACTTTGGGGGGAGGGGGGTCTGCTAAATGTTGACAAGTGTTGACATGGGGGAAGGGGGGGGGGGGGTTCATACCCAAGATTATGTCATCAAAAATTTGGTTATACAAATAGAATAAAAACACACCCAAGAAAAACACTGTAAAAGTTGAAATGAGAGAAAGCAAAAAGTATGTATTTTTTAATAGATTAATATGGTGAATAATCGATTTTTACCAACACCAGTGCCAATTGCTCCATGTGATGCTGGTCTGAAAATAAGCAACCAAGGAAAGTTTGGCAGTTTATTCCAAAGTTTGTTTCTGTCCAAAATCAACAACACCAACTGCTATGATGAGCATTGCCCATCTCTGAAAATAACCGACTGGAAAGGAATCAGCATTCTGAAAAAGCGAAAATGTCCAAAATTGTTGCAATGAAAGAGCATTCCACAAAATGTGGGACACTGAGTGAAGAGACATCAGCGGAAGAATATGATATTGATGAGGAGGAAAAACCATTGGGAACTGAATCAGTGTCAATGTCGGAGGTTGAAGGAAGGAACATTTTTGAGTCTATAAACTTTATGTTTGGAAATTGAAATGTCCCAGATGACAGCCCAGTAGTACAAATGATGTCCTTGTCACTACACCTTAGAAAATCAGTAAAGCTCATAATAAATTAGAATGTTTGAAGTTTACCTCAACACCCATTTCATTGTGTTATTTTTTTCAGTAATATACTAACATGTCTACAATAGGGTTTCCGTGACGTGAAGCGGATTAGTAACATATATGTTATTATTCGGATAGGACATCAGTCTTCACAAATTACTTTTTACCAGATCAGGTGATCCACCTACACCTATTCACTGCTGGGTGGACAGGGGGCCCCCGAAAAAAAATGTGGCTGCGATGGGAATCAACTTGAGTTGTCAGGTCTTCAGCCACGCTCTAACAACTGACCTACCCTAAACATGTCTACATCTTCAAAATGGACTTTTTTTTTGTTAACATCGTGTAATGCTGGCTACCAGTATTGAACAGAGACAAAGAGGTATATATCAAATTTCACACCTTTTGGCACTCAGTTGTTTTTACCTCTTTTCCTCTGTTCAATAGCCACCATCACATGACTTTCACGAAAAATAGTCCATTTTGATGATGTCATCATATTGGGGGGGGGGTCAAGTCAATGATGACAATTGATGACATGGGGGGGAGGGGAGGGTCTAAAAATGCCAATTTTTTGTTGACATAATATGTGAACGCTCCCTTGTCAGAGAGAGGAGTTGGATATATCGTTCTAGAAATCCAGTGTTAAAGAAAGACATGTGTCTGTTAGACGTTGACAAACGCAGGATCCCGTTTAAAGGGGAAGTTTTCCTAAAATAGCAGACCAACCCCCTTAGATTTCCAATTTAGCTTCAAATGACATTTACTTTTTAATAAAACATAAGAGACACCTCAGAGGACAATTTCTGTCAATGATGACGAGATGCAGGTGAACCTGTGTTGATGGGTTCGAAGTTTGCCACATAAATTCTTCTACGATACGAAGCAATATTTGGTGCATCGTATCTTGATCTGTGTTGATGAGAACGGTTACTATGCTGGAATCTAAAATAATCAACGGAAAGCGCATAAACTACGCGTTGTTTTGATATGTTTGTCAATAAAGTATCTATCATAGTTTTGAAAATACAAGAGCGACGTCAAGAATTTTTAGATTACCCTTGAATTAGATCATTCTGATATTTCTCCGACATTCAAATGATTATACATGGATCTATGGAAATAAAAAAATACCTCAACGCTTGTAAACAAGCTCTCCATAACATTTACTCATGCACTCTCACAATTTCTTCGACTTTTACTCTCTTTAGAAATTAAAATCAAATTTTTTTTAAAAATTATGACCCATATATATATTTTTAAAAAGAGAGCCATGGGTTAATAAAACTGCAGCCAATCATTTACATGTCTGACCATCCCATAAAGAAATGTGGTTTTTAAATTGAATAAAAGTGTGTTCTGACAAACGCGTCCACAACACTGTAACCCTATATTTAACATATCGTTTTTTAAAGAGGCAGTTTTGGATTCTGGAATTCCCGACGATTTTTGCATGTTTATTAATATATCTTCCTTGCAGGACATCTCTGATGAGTTAAAAAGGTCTATAAAACAATTGAAATAACGTTCAACTGACTTGCTTTCTTGCTCTAATATTGCTTTTAGGGATTTACAGACACTGTGTTTGTATAACAAAGTGTTGTCGTCATCATTGCTAGACAAAGTGTACTTGTTATGAAGAATAAATATCAGTAATGAAAATAGTTAAAAGTAACGGGTCCAAATTTGATCCTTGTGGTACTCTCATTTCTTTACATTTCCAATTTCTGACCCTATTCTCAAATTATATTTGATGATTAATGTTAAAAAATTGCTATCAATGATAAAAACTGAGTTTTGGAGACACGGTATGCAGACAGTTTTCTCAATATAATTTATGTGTTAAGCAATCGAACGCTTTAGAAAGGTCCATAAAATTGCATCAGCGTAGCTTTTATTATCGAAAGCTTCTATCCACTCTTAATAAAATTTAAGTAGAATAGTTTGGCAGCCATAATTCTTTTATAAAGCCACTTAAACGTTTATGTAATGTATTTAAATCTTTATTTAGTTGTAAATCTAATATTTGTTTTTCAAATATCTTAGATATGCCTGGCAAATTCACATCAAGCGAATCGTTCTTCTCTTAAAAAAGTGTTTTACTTGAGCCACTTCCAATTTGATTGCTGAGAGTCATTGACAGTTTATTGTTATGAGACTAGTACTTGGATGAGAGAAGACAGCACGTGGTAACACAACCGGCTGAGCTATCCAGTCACGAGGCTAGATTGCTCAGTTAGTTGTGTGACCGCTAGATGTCCTCTCAATGTCGGAAAGGCGGTGGGTATCGGTCAACTGGATCCTGAGTTTGGCATTGACCCCGTGACTGTTTTCATCTGGCACTTCTCCATAACCCGTAGTATTTCTTAGTTCTTCAGGGATGAATTTGGCCTCATCTGAATCTAGAAATTTCAGATATGTAGAGAGATCCTGATTCAGGGTAGTTACTATTGATGCTGGTTGTATATTTTTACATTTTTGTGCATTTGCATATATATATATATATATATATATATATATATATATATATATATATATATATATATTATATATTATTATTATATATATATATATATACATTGTCGGAATAGATTCTCAACGTTGTGTTTATACATTTTCATGCATGCAACGTCTGTAAACAAATTTTCATTTTTTTGATGAATAAATTATATTATTATAATTATAATTATTATTATTATTATTATTATTATTATTATTTATTATTATTATTATTATTATTATTATTATTATTATTATTATTATTTAATATGATTATTATAATATGATTATTATTATTATTATTATTATTATTATTATTATTATTATTATTATTATTATTATTATTATTATTATTATTATTATATTATATTATATTATTATTATTATTATTATTATTATTATTATTATATTATTATTATTATTATTATTATTATTATTGTTATTATTATCATCATCATCATCATTATTATTATTATTATTATTATTATTATTATTATTATTATTATATATTATTATTATATATTATTACCCTATTTTTCTTATCATTATTGATACGGCTCCATATTATTCCTGAATTTTATTACTAAATTAATATAATGGAAGTTTGTCTTTAGTGGATTTATGGAAATGTGACATGTGAAAATCTAAAGAACGGTTAGAATTTTGTCATCGACATCAAAGGCATCTGAAATCAAATTACCAGAACAAGACTATGACATATTTTTACATTATTTCATAACTTTTATGTGATTTTTAAAAGAAATCAAGGCTGCAAAGCGTCCTACTGTTTTGAACCCATGAAAACAAAATTTTTACTTACAATTGAATACGTTTTCTTGTTCATTTTATTGGCTTGTAGCATTGATGGTTTCGAAAACAATCAATCAAAAGGCGAATCTGAATTGTCCTCTGCAGGCGCCTCTCTGAAGAGTAATTGATTTGTATAAATCAATTCGATCAACTCATTTGCTTTCTTGCTCTAATATTGGTTTGAGAGATTTTCAGTTATTGTGTTATCGGCGTCATCATTGTTATGCAAAGTGTATTTGTTATGAAGAAAAAATATCATTAATGAAAATATTAAAAGTAACCGGTCTAAATTCGATCCCACCGTTACTCTCTTTTCTTTATATTTTCAATTGCTGACCTTGTTCTTTATTTTCCTTTGCTGTTTACGGTTCGAAAGACATCGCTCACTGAGTTTTTGGAGACGCCATACGGAGACAACTTTTCTAAGAGTAAGTTATGTGGTAATCAATCGAAAGCTTTGGGATGGTCCATAAAATTGTATCAGCTTAATTTTTATTATCCAACTCCTTGAGTTTCAACGTTCAACTCTTATCTTTGTGATGTCGCAAGCTCTGTTACTCTCTCTGTTCCGCTCGACATAGTCGGTGATTGACTGATTGTTATATTACGACCTAATATTCTATGTATCAATTTATTCATTACAAAGTTCAGGTCGTTACGGTAATGTTGGCTTATTACACAGTATAACACATTATCCATGTAAACGTTAAGAAATACCAGTAAGACAAAAAATTGTCCTAATGTATACGTCACATAACAGCCTTGGCAAGTCACTTTCGGGTTATCATTGGGAAGTAGGTAAAAGATTATGGCAGGAACGAAAGTGACGAACATAAATCCAGAGGTCCATGCAGCAAATCTGAAAAGTTTGAATGTTGTCTTTTTGCGATTTTTTAAGATGACCGATTTTCGTCCTCTATTTCTTTCTGCCACTAACCAGGCCACGTTGAATGAAACAATACACACCAGGCATATAATTAGGTAAAGTAACGTTGGGTATACATCGTCCCGGACATTAAAAAATACAAATTTAACAATCAAACCAACGCTAGTGACATCTATGGACATTAGAACAAGGTATGACAAGGTGTAAGCCTTAGTGTTAAACGTCACAAAAAACGGGTAAAAGGAATGAATAAATCGTAGTATGGCCAGATAAGCAAGAAGTCCACTTGAAAATACAAGTCCCAATCTCCGTAAGGTAAATATAAATCGTATAAATATCATTTCAATTCCATTATCTGAATGAAACACCCCTATGACCACTTTTTCTTTGGGGATTAAGACTTTTACTAAATTTGAAAATGCAACGAAAATGTTGGACAAGTATAATATACGTAAAAGGAA
This sequence comes from Berghia stephanieae, assembly GCF_034508935.2. Classification (NCBI taxonomy): domain Eukaryota; kingdom Metazoa; phylum Mollusca; class Gastropoda; order Nudibranchia; family Aeolidiidae; genus Berghia; species Berghia stephanieae. Next base: position 21,635,734 of record NC_088370.1, on the reverse strand, counting down.
AGAAAGTAAGCGATGCTTGTATTTCACTTGTGAAAATACAAGTATCGAAAGAATATTATTGACGATTCCAATGAAGTGTGAAATGCCTGTAACGATCGATAGATAGTACAATATGTAAGAATCATCATAAGTGCAATTGATGTAAATATAATCTCTGCATTGTGCATACCTCGACGAATAGCTGTAGTTTGTAACCATCAGTAAGATGTAATTTGCAATAGCAGGAAATGTAGATAGAATCTGGATATATGGATAACTATACTCGTTTGCTCTCCTCTTAAGTTCGAAAAATACATATTAAAAATTTAGCTACTTGAATTTTTTTATAGTGATGTATTGTTGAAAATATTAAAACAAGTGATGTGAAATCTTAATTCAACCTTGATATGGGTCAGACTCTTTGTACGCGCAAATGATGAAAACATAATCTCTGCAATGTGCAAAACTCGTTGAATTTTTCTTGTATGGAATCATCACTTAATTTCATTTTGTAGTATTTGGAGATGTCGATAAAAATGTTTTAAATGGACAACTATGATAGTTCCCTAGTAGTTGGCTTTCCAGAATTTATTTTTCAAACACCAACTTCTTGAGTTCTTTTATGGTGCTATTTTGTTCAACATATTAAGGCAAATGACGTGCAATCCTAATTCAACCTATATACATGGAGGAACGTTTGCGGCCCTAAACCTTATTGACATTCACATGGACACCATTACTAGTAACATCGATGATTCTCTGCGTATGACTGCAGAAGAGGTTTTGGGACAAAGAAGATAAAAATTCAGACCGTAGGTGACAGATGATATGTTAGATTTATGCGACCTAAAGAGAACTAAAGAGAAACAAAAACTGTGATGAAGAATCCAGAATGAAGTATCAACAAACAAATATAGAAGTCAGGAGAAATATGTGCAAAGCAAGGGAAAGCTGGGTAATGGAACAGTACAGAGACATTGATTATGGGGTGCAGCACGGGGAAGATTTTGGGATACGCTACGCTTTTATGATTTCGAATAGGGTCTAATCCATATAATCGAAGAATTCTATAGTACTGTGACAAGTGCAGTTCTCAACAACAACGAGCTTTGTGAGTTCTTCCGAATAAAGCTGGGCGCTAGACAAGGCTACATACTCTACCCAATGCTCTTTAACGTCTGACTAGTGAAAATTATGCGCTAAGCTCTCGAAAATCATGAAACCTCTGCATCAATGTGCGCACAATAATAGTGTAATTTGCGTTTTGCTGACGACATAGACCTCATGACTAAAAGCGAACAAGAACTACAAGATACTCACTTGCACATAACATTATTTGAAATAATGTTAGGATAGTCACTTACCAATGTACTGAAAAAATTAGGGGCTTTTCACAAAGATTTGGTTTGTTTGTAGTTATTTAGTCAATAAAGGAAGGGTTAATGGTATTATTAAAACATGAATGTTTGGTAGAATAGGCATTCCAAGAAGGAATATAGATAATCCATCAAACAGGATGTCTGATATCAACAGAAATCGCGCATTTTGTCTAAAGTGAACATATTTGGAGTTATAATCTTACCCAAGGAAAAAGAAAAACGAAAGTGCCTGAACTCTGTCCTAATCAAAATTTCAGTCTACATTTTTAAAAACTATAATAAAGTGAACTTTTATATATCAAAGCGCTTTACAAGGGATCCCAGGCCAACAGCAACCTTTAACATATAGTACGGGACATGACCCTGTTAAGTGATATTACAATTTTCTCAGACAAATGCAACGTTGTTAACGACCAGGTACTCATTTTTCACCTGAGTACGGTGAAACAATGTGAGTAAAGAGCCTTTTCCAAGAACTCAACTAAACGCCAAGCGAGGTTCGAAACCTTCCGATCCGAAAGCGAGTGTCATACCCCTAGGCCACAAAAAAACCTGTATAAAAGTATGACGCTATGATGTAGATTTAATTTCCATTTGCTTCATCAATGACAAAATTCTAAGAGAATCTTAAGACAAAAAAATACTATGGACTGATTACTATCGATGCCAAAACAAAATTCTTATCAATGAAAGAGGGTAAGGATTTCTCTTTTTTTTAAGTATCAAATTAAGATATAACGGAACAGGTGTGTGATAAAGAACTGAATAAGTATGTATGAAAGGTGCCAGACAAAGCAAGAAGCGAAAAATACAAGAAAAAAATCGTAAAAATTAGTCCACCTCGATTGGGATCGAACCTCAGATTTTCTGATTAACGGTCAGACGTGCTTCCATTATAGTAATGGTAGCACTTCTGACCAATATTCAGACAGTCTGACGTTTGATCCCCAGGCGAGGTCGACTGATGATTTGAGATGATTTCTTCCTTGTATTTTTCTTTCTAGCTTTGTCTGCCAACTGTCATACACACTTACTCAATTCTTTAAGGTTTTCTCTAGCGTACTACATCAAGCTGCACAATTCATGAAAGACCCACAGACTGATCTTTTAAGAATGCGGTATCAGAAATAGAAGAACTCAAACTGGTAAGACGGAATAGGAACAGCAAAGGAGGCGGTGGAGGTTGAGAAGGAGGAAGATGAAGAGGAGGAGGTGGAGGTTGAGAAGGAGGAAGATGAAGAGGAGGAGGAGGAGTTGGTAAAGTTGACTTGGATTCGATCAGACGTTCTTGGACGCCGATTTAATGAGCTTGAAAATAACTATCCAGAAACTATAGTCTCTGAAATCACATTGGGAAACTCTAAATGAATAGAACGTCTCTTCTGTGTACAGATCCCTTGTGATGGATCAAAACCACTTCAGTAAAGAGTTCACAATAATTCTGGTCAGATAACCAGAACTCTGAAAAAATTTGATTGTTGTAGTTCCCACCAAAATAACAAGAATACACACTTGTGATATTCTTAGATAAATAGTAAAGTTATTTGAGATACATAATTTAAGAATACGAATATCCGTTCCAATGTTTACTCATTAAATACAAAGAAACCAAATCTTTGTGAAAAGGCCCTAAATTTTAGTATAGCGGTGACTGACCATCCTAACATTATTTCAAACGATGTTAACGAAAATGTTCCAAAATTTAAAACAAAAATAAAATACTTAAGAAACTTCAAATATTTTGTACATGAAAAATATATAGATGATTTAAAGATTGGTCCTGGTAAATGAAACCCAGTTAATAGAAAACAAAAAAGAAGTTCATTTCAATTCAAAATTTTCTTTATTGTCGAAAATCTTCTGCGTATTACTCAGAATACAAAAGACCAACATCAAATAATAGATAAGAATTCATAGATAAATACAGGGCTTAACTGAAAAGTCTTGACGCCTATTTAATACTATATCCAAATAGGCAAAATGGAATCTTCTTTTGGTACACCAAGTTTTGTTTATCTACAATTTCTTGAATTCAATTTATCTTATTTGACAGAACCCCTATTGCCATATGACCTTTGAAGAAATCACACACAAAAGTTATGCAAGGAATCAGCGTGATATCATTGAGTAGTCTTTATAGAAGAGAGATTGCACCCGAAAATATTCATTAACGTCTAATACTCTGGGCAGTGTTTTGCTGGAAATGATGCTGTCTCTACTACCATTAACGACCAGGCTCATCGTTTTCGCCCAACAAGTGACACGATCCCAGAAAATCAGCAACAAAACTGTCGAGCTTAACACAGCCCATCTCTGATATAATATGATCAGACACATTGCACATTGGATTTTCATAGAGAAGAGCTGGATATATCGTTCTAGAAAGCCTGCGTTAAAGAAAGACACGTGTCTGTTAGACACTGACAAACGCAAGATCCCGTTAAAAGAGGTTTTAAAGTTGCAGAGCAACCCCCTTAGAGTTCCAATTTAGCTCCAAGAGAGTTCTTATTTTTCATAAAACTTAAGAGACACCTCACGGGGAAAATGTTCGAAGTGATGGCGAGATGCAGGTGAGCAAGACTCGATGAATTCGAAGTTTGCCACATGAATTCCTCCTCGACGCGATGCAATAACTTGTGCATCGTTTCTGGCTGTGTGTGCATGGGAACGGTAACTATGCTGGAATCTAAAATAATCAATGGAAAGCACATTGACTACGCTTTGGTTTGATACTTTTGTCAATATTGTATCCATTAGAGTTTTGAAAATACAAGAGCGACGTCAAGACTTTTTAGCTTACCCTTGAATTAGATCATTCTGGTCGTTCTCAGACATTCAAATGATTATACATGGATCTATGGAAAAAAAATTACCTCAACGCTTGTAAACAAGCTCTCCATAACATTTACTGATGCACTCTCACAATTTCTCTAACTATTACTCTCTTTAGAAATTAAAATCAATATTCATAGTATATTGAAATTAAAATTTAAAGACCCACTTAAATTAAAAATAAAATAGCAATGGGTTAATAAAACTGCAGCCAATCATTAACATGTCTGACCATCCCATAAAGAAATATGGTTTTTAAATTGAATAAAAGTGTGTTCTGACAAACGCTTCCCGAACACTGTAACGCTATATTTAACATATTGTTGTTTTGAAGAGGTAGTTTTGGATTCTGGAATAACGACGATTTTTGTATGTTTATTAATATATCTTCCTTGCAGGACATCTCTGAAGAGTTAAAAAGGTCTATAAAACAATTGCATTAACGTTCAACTGACTTGCTTTCTTGCTCTAATATTGCTTTCAGGGATTTACAGACATTGTGATTGTATAACAAAGTGTTGTCGTCATCATTGCTAGACAAAGTGTACTTGTATAAAGAATAAATATCACTAATGAAAATAGAAAAAAGTAACGGGTCTAAATTTGATCCTTGTGGTACTCTCATTTCTTTACATTTCCAATTTCTGACCCTATACTCAAATTATATTTGATATTTACTGTTTAAAAAATTGCTATCAATGATAAAAACTGAGTTTTGGAGACGCATTATGCAGACAGTTTTCTCAAAATAATTTATGTGAAACGCAATCAAACGCTTTGGAAAGGTACATAAAATTGCATCTGCTTTTATTATCGAAAGCTTCTCTCCAGTCTTCAAAAAATTTGAGTAGAATAGTTTGGAAGCCATAATTTTTTTTTCTAAAACCACTTAAATATTTATGAAATATTGTATTTAAATCTTTATTTAGTTGTAAATCTAATATTTGTTTTTCAAATATCTTAGATATGCCTGGCAAATTCACATCAAGCGAATCGTTCTTCTCTTAAAAAAGTGTTTTACTTGAGCCACTTCCAATTTGATTGCTGAGAGTCATTGACAGTTTATTGTTATGAGACTAGTACTTGGATGAGAGAAGACAGATTGTGGTAACACAACCGGCTGAGCTATCCAGTCACGAGGCTAGATTGCTCGGTTAGTTGTGTAACCGCTAGATGTCCACTCAATGTCAGTAAGGCGGTGGGTATCGTGTCAACTGGATCCTGAGTTTGGCATTGACCCCGTGACTGTGTTCATCTGGCACTTCTCCATACCCTGTAGTATTTCTTAGTTTTTCAGGGATGAATTTAGAGAATCCTGGTTCAGGTAGTTACTATTGATGTTGGTTGTATATTATTACATTTTTGTGCATATATTCTCAACGTTGTGTTTATACATTTTCATGCATGCAACGTCTGTAAACGAATATCCATTTATTTGATGAATAAATTATATTATTATAATTAAAATAATTATAATAATAATAATAATAATTATTATTATTATTATTATTATTATTATTATTATTATTATTATTATTATTATTATTATTATTATTATTATTATTATTATTATTATTATAATCATCATCATTTTTATTATCATTATTATTATTATTATTATTATTATTATTATTATTATTATTATTATTATTATTATTATTATTATTATTATTATAATTATTATTATTATTATTATTATTATTACCCTATATTTTTTATCTGTATTGATATCACTCTATATTATTTCTGAATTTTATTACTTGGAAGTTTGCCTTTAGTGGATTTATTGAAATGACACTTGAAAATCGACAGAACGGTTAGTATTTTGTCAACGATATCAAAAGCATTTGAAATCAAATTACCAGAAGAAGACTATTACAAATTGGCACATTCCTTCATAACTTTTATGTGATTTTTTAAAAAAATCAAGGCTGCAAAGCGTCCTACTGTTTTGAACCCATGAAAACAAAATTTTCACTAACAATTGCATAATTTTTCTTGTTCATTTTATTGGCTTGTAGCATTGATGGTTTCGAAAACAATCAATCAAAAGGCGAAGCTGAATTGTTTTCTGCAGGCGCCTCTCTGAAGACTTAATGATTTGTATGAATCAATTCGATCAACTCATTTGCTTTCTTGCTCTAATATTGGTTTCAGAGATTTTCAGTTATTGTGTTGTCGTCATCATTGTTATGCAAAGTGTATTTGTTATGAAAAATAGATATCATTAATGAAAAATTTAAAAATTAACCGGTCTAAATTTGATCCCTGCGTTATTCTCTTTTCTTTATATTTTCAATTGCTGACCGTGTTCTTAATTTTCATTTGCTGTTTACGGTTCGAAAGACAGCGCTCACTGAATATTTGGAGACGCCATACGCAGACAACTTTTCTAAGAGTAAGTTATGTGGTAATCAATCGATAGCAATCGAATGGTCCATAAAATTGTATCAGCTTAATATTTATCATCCAACTCCTTGAGTTTCAACGTTCAACTCTTATGTTTGTGATGTCGCAAGCTCTGTTACTCTCTCTGTTCCGGTCGACATAGTCGATGATGGACTGATTGTTATATTACGACCTAATATTCTGTGTATCAATTTATTCATTACAAAGTTCATGTCGTTTCGGTAATGTTGGCTTAATACACAGTATAACACATTATCCATGTAAACGTTAAAAACTACTATTAAGACAAAAAATTCTCCTAATGTATGTCATATAACAGCCTTGGCATGTCACTTTCGGGCTATCACTTGGAAGCAGGTAAAAAATTAAGGCAGGAACGAACGTGACGAACATAAATCCAGAGGTCCATGCTGCGAATCTGAAAAGTTTGAATGTTGTCTTTGTGCGATTTTTTAAGATGACCGATTTTCGTCCTCTATTTCTTTCCGCCACTAACCAAGCCACATTGAATGAAGCAATGCACACCAGGCATATGGTATGATAGAGTGCCGTTTCGTATAAATCGTCCCGGAAATTAAAAAATACAAATTTAACAATCAAACTAAAGCTGGTGAAAAATATGGCCGTTAGAACAAGGTATGACAAGGTGTAAGCCTTAGTGTTAAACGTCACAAAAGACGGGTAAAAGGAATGAACAAATCGTAGTATAGCCAGATAAGCAAGAAGTCCATTTGAAAATCCCAATCCAAATCTCCGTAAGGCAAATATAAATCGTCTAAATATCATTTCTATACCATTATCTGGATGAAACACCCCTATGACCACTTTTTTCCTGGGCATTATGTCTTCTACGAAATTTGAAAATCAACGACAAAGTTGGACACGTATAATATACGTAAAAGGAAAGAAAGTAAGCGATGCTTGTATTTCACCTTGGAGAATACTAGTATCGAAAGAATATTATTGACGATTCCAATGAAGTGTGGGGTGGCTTTAAGGATCGATAGATAGTACAAAATATAAAAAATCTTCGTAGGTACACTTGATGGAAACATAATTTCTGCATTGTGCATACCTCAACGAATAGCTGTAGCGTGTAACCATCAGTAAGATGTAATTTGCAATTGCTGGAAATGTAGATAGAATCTGGATATATGGATAACTATACTCGTTTGCTCTCCTCTTAAGTTCGAAAGATGCATATTTTTAAAATTAGCTACTTGATTTTTTTATAGTGATGTATAATTAAAAATTTTAAAACAAGTGATGTGAAATCTTAATTCAACCTTGATATGGGTCAGACTCTTTGTATATGCAAATGAAAAAAACATAATCTCTGCAATGTGAAACCTCGTCAAATATATCTTGGGTGGACTCATCACTTAGATATCTTTTGTAGTATTTAGAAATGTCGATAAAAAACGTGTTATATTGACAACTATGTTAGTTTTCAAATGTTCTTGGCTTTCTGCAATGTTATTTTTCAAATCCCAACTTCTTGAGTTCTTGTATGGTGCTATTTCTGTTCATCATGATCATATTGAAGCAGGTGACGTGCCATCTTAAATCAACCTATTACACGAAAATGTTCCTGCTTGAAGCTCGAATAAAAAAATAATGATCAATTATCTTACCAACGCCATTATCGCATTATCACATTTGTCTGTAGTGTTTCATTCATTCTGTTTTGTCAATAATGGGAAAACCCGAAACGTCTAAAGTATATGTCTTCGTCTAATAAATTGAATTTTAAAATTTCTATACTTATCGTTATTTTACATGTCAATTTTAGAAATTATGGAGTAGGCATAGTAGTAAAATTGAGATCTGAAAAGTGTCTATTTAACAATTTCTCCTTGACAAAGCCAAAAAAAAAAAAGAAAGAAAGAAAAAAACATACTCTCAAAAACAATGTTTTTCACTTTTTTTTTCTTTTTTAAAATGTTTTTAATGGCGGCAGTGAATAGCTACGCACAATTACACCTATGTGATTATTCCTTTGATATTTATAAGTGGATTCATGACAACTCTTTACCCACCCATAAGGATTAAACGTATGATTGTTCGTATCAATGAATGGTATGTACTTCAAACTTTAAAACGTTTAGAGTTCTGCTTCAATTCCTCGGAGAAAAACTTCCGTATCAATGTTTATGTCTCAAGGAAATGGACATGGCGGCGGCTATGTTTACTTCCGATACAAAATTGCACCACTATGTTCATCTTATTTTGCGATTTGTTGATTCAAGGACTATTCTTCATTTAATATTGGATTAAGGGTGGTATCTAGCTAGGATGATTTACAATTATAAAAATAATATTACGTCATCTTCAGAATGTACAGTTCTGCTCAAAAATCTTCTCCTATCAATGTCAACACAAGGAAAACAAAATGGTGACAGCTATTTATTCTCGAGACGATCTTTTTCGACATAAGTCATCCCTACTTCCATTACCATCGGCGGCAGCCGTATTATCCCACAATTAAATAATAAAGAAACTGGACGGGGAAAGGAAAAGCGGCAAAAGAGGAGGGGTGAAAAACCGATTTCACAAAGGAGGACCTAAACTACAAATCCCGTCAATAATACTTTCCAATTTTAGATCAATTCTTACTAAGATAGACACCTTCACTACCCTCTCCAAGTTTGATTATGATTATAAAAATGCATGTATTATTAGACTTTCAGAAACATGGCTTTCACCTATGGAGATGTTGTAAAATTGTAAATATAAATGATCAAATCGACACTCCTGATATTGAACTATGTTCTTTGTCTCTACGACCACACTACTTGCCTCGGGAGTTTCGGGTTGTGACCATTGTTCATGTTTATATTCCACCTAGCGCGTACCATATACTAAATGAGCATGATTCGTCTGTAATATTACGCCACCCGCATAGTCCACTAACTGTTATTGGGGAGTTTAATCACTGTCTGCTACCCATAGCTTGGCTAGAACAGTTTGTCACCTGCAAAACACGGCACAACAAAACAAACGTGACCGGTACTGATGCAATGTATAGAACCCCTTCAAAGCGCTACGAAAATAACAGATAGCCACATCTGGTTATAACACAATTCACTTAATACCAACGTAATATCTCTAAATTGAAAAATGAGAAACCAAATGTCGGTGACTTGGTATTTTACTTTTTGTGTTGATTTGTAGGTGGAACAAAAAGAAATTATGATATTCCCAACAATAAGCCATAAGTAGCAAAACGACTGAAATGTATTTACAATGATAGGAAATATGTCTATATGAGTAGTGATATTTAACTAAAATTTGAAAAGGGGAAGGAGATCTGAAAAATGTTAATAGAAGAAAAGGTTGAATACAAAAACAAGATGGAGTGACAACTGAGATATGGGAGGTCGTAAAGCAAATGGGAGTAGTAGACAAAAAGAAACGACCATTCCCACAAGGAAAAACGATAGCTGATACCAACAAGTTGCCTGGACTATTTTGAAAAACTGTCAACAACAGCTGGCTACACCATAATACTGAACAATTTCAAAGGTCATTCGACGAAGAAACAGTGCCAATACTTTGGTGAAACATCAATTGTCGATACAAGAAAGCACTGTCTCTCTGTATTGAGCGACTTAGGAATAAAATTATATGTTAGCTCCTATAAACATGTCACTACCTGAAATTACTTGATCCGTATCTCTTTGCATTCCAGCACCATCTCAGTGTAGAAGACCCACTTTTAACCGTCACAAATTCGGTCGCAAAACACATTGACCAAACGCCTCTAACTACGACAGAATTCTGTATGTCGAATTTTCGTCAGCATTTAATGAGATCACAAAAGAAAGACCAATCTCCCTTGACATTTTACAACAACGATGGCAACTTTTCGGTCACATACTACGCAGGGACAAAAACATACCAGCTAACCAAGCCATATCGGGATATTTCCAAAAACACGGGAACCTTTTCAGAGGAAGACCGATCACAACACTCCCTGTGATCCTAAACAAAAACCTCACAACACTTGGACAAAGCATTAGTCTTATAACGGCAGGGGACCTTAAAAATCTGAGAACCCTAGCGGAGGACCGGCAATATTGGAGACACCTCACACAGGAAATACTGGAAACAGCCAAGGCGACCCGATCTTTCGGTCGAGACGCGAAAGGCATCTAAGTCAAGTAAGTCAAAGTTAATGCGATGTACACATGTTTTCCTTCAAAAGTTGTGCCACATGGATATTCCAAACTCCCTTATTCTCTGACCCATATTACACAGTGTGCAAAACTGAGTGAATATAACTATAAAAAAGAACGTTGAAGGATGTCGAACGGATGTTCCCAATGCTGCGTGAGTTCCCCACTCATGTACATCATATACACCAATGACTGCAGACCATCCATTGAAATATGCTGTTATTTTTGGTGTATTAAAAGATAAACTTTCCGAAATAAAACTTCGGAAAAACATCTTCAGTGATTGGTGTAAACAAAATCAGTTTGAGTTAAATATTAAAAGAACGAAAGAACATGTATTTGGTGTATGAAATAAAAACGACACACAATGTGTGACGATGGGCAAAGATGATGTTGAGACATTTGAATTTTTTTAATAACTAGGAATAACTATTAATAGTACCCTCAATTTCTCTCGACATATTGATATAATATCTAAGAAAGCTGACCAAGGAATACTCATCATAAGAAAATCGAAATGATTTCAAGTAGGGAAGAAAACAATGTTTAAAATTTATGACTCAATGATTAAAAGTTTAATTTGGTTTGGCTGCACTATATATTTTGGCGGATGCCAACATAGAGAAAAATCAAAAATTTCAAAGTCTATCAAAGAGGCTAGCGAAAATAATAATCCGTCCTCTTGACGGTGTGTAAAGCATTTATGGAAAAGCAATGGAAAGACAATAATATAATCTTTTACCACAAGGGAGAAGGTTTTGTCATTTTAAATGTAATTCTCTCTGAAGCCATGATCCAAGATATGCAAGAGTATGTTGATATGGGTTCAAATTAAAGGCTAGTTTTACCAAAAAAGCGACAAATTAACTTCTTAACAAAAAGGGATATCTAGAATATAATAAAAACACACGCTTTTCTGAAGGATAATAACTACATTCTTTTTCTTGTTTGTTTGGAAAGATTACTAGTGCGTGTTTTTCTGGTTTTTCTCATCTGTCCCTCTATCAAAAGTTGTAAAAACTAGTGTCCACCTTTAAATCAATTTGTCTACACTGAATTTTGATTTTGGACCATGTTGATGCCATATCAAAAACGTTTTCTTCTTTAGGACCTAAAAAAAATCTACTTTAAAACCGCTGTCGTAAAATTCGAGATTTTACACTGTAAAAAATGTTCAAAAGTTACTCAACACAAAATATGACATGAATTCATAGTTTTTCCAAAAAGATCTTGTGTTGACACGTAGTTCCGGCTTGTGATTATGAGTTCACGTCATAGTTAAAAATAAAATAAATTCGCTTTACCTGCAATAAACTTATAACTTATGTAGTTTGCCGTAAATTTTGAATTTATGATTTATTGCTTAATATCTACATCATGTCGCAATTACAGATATGGAATCTCTAGTTTTAAATCACTTGAAATACTGATTATAATATACTCAATGTCGTCATATTAACGATGAATGCTGTTTATATAATTATTTCTGTGAACGAACTTTTCACAGAACGTTTAAAGGATTTTAAAACATATACACTTTTAAACTATATGATGCGATACGACACTCTCGTAAACTGCGAAAAAAAAATCTACTTGTATCTATCAATCTATAGGCCATTAATGAGGCCGGTCTTGGAATTGGAATTTCACAATCAACCCCGAGAAGATGGTTATCGAAATACGACGGAGAGACTAACGGCGTGGAACGACGTGATAGGAAAAGAATCCAAGACAACTTTTATATGTATATCATCCAAAGATGTATGGAACTGGCTGAACGTGAGTTCTGGACAGAGGATCATTGATATTCTTGCAGGTGGTGAAGATACTGGGAATTTAGGAGAATACCATACCATTTTTTTCTGCATCATCTGGAAGGTAGAGACTATCATTCTGGGATCAATGCAGAGGGGTTTGAAGACGATAAAGAACCGTTTGCTGCCCTTCCTCGAAGCACTCAGTCGTATTGCATTGGACAACGCTACAATTCTGTGGCCCATGATCACCTCAATGCTCCAACTTCGACAACTATAAAAACTTATATGATTTCATGGCTCCAATCAGACAGCACTACATATTCTGACTATTTATCAAAGGCTCAACTGTACTCAAAAAGAAACAAACCAGAAACTGTTTTCAAAGCAGACTGTGTCTAATCAATGAGATTTGACACGAGGTTGCGCGACCTCCCCCATATCACATTAGAATGTGATAATTGATGTATCCAGTATATCTTTGTTGTTGGTGGTGGTTAGTTGTAGTTGTTGTTATTGCTGAATACATGTACATATTTGTGGAAACAATGTATCATAACTTAATGAATTTCTACTTTTGACCTGATTACATTCAATTTATGTAATCATCTTTGTCAACAACACAAGCTATTTCTATAAATTTTGCAATCAAATTATTATACGAGGACCTAGGTAAATATAAAAATACAACAACTCTGGTAAACAAGCTCTCCATAACATTTACTCCTGCTCTCTCACAATTTATCCGATTGTTAATCCCTTTAGAAATTAAAAAGACCCACTCAAATTTTGTAAAAGAAAGCTATGAGTTTGGAAAACAACAGCCAATCAATTACATTAATGATCATCCCAAAAAGAAATAATATGGTTTTTTAATTGAATAAAAGAGGACGTTTCTTTTTTATGTGTTTTGGCAAAAGGTTCCACAATACTACAGCGCTATATTTAACGTTTTGTTTTTCGAAAGAGATAGTTTTGAATTTTGGAATAACGACCCTGTTTTATGTCTAAAATTACATCTTCCTTGAAAGACATTTCTGAAGATTTAAAAATCTGTATAAAACAATTCAATCAAATCATTTGCTTCCCTGCTCTAATGTTGATTTCAGGGATTTACAGTAATTGTATTTGTATAACAAAGTGTTATCGTCGTCATTGTTATAAAGATTGTATTTGTTATGATGAACAAATAATATCATTAATGAAAATATTAAACAGTAACGGGTCTAAATTTGATCCTTGTGTTACTCTCTTTTCTTTATATTTCCAATTTCTGACCCTGTACTCAAATTTTATTTCTTGTATATGGTTCAAAGGACAGCTCTCAATGAGTAAACCTTAGTTTTTGGAGACGCTATAAGCAGACAACTTTTCTAAAATTGATTCATATGGTAATTAATTGAAAGCTTTAGAAATTTCAATAAAATTTCATGAGCGTAGCCTTTACTATCTAAAGATTCTCTCCGGTCTTCTATAAATTTAAGTAGAGTAGTTTAGCAGCCATAATTTTTTTCTAAAGGCACTTAAAATTTTATGAAATAATCTATTTCTGCTGATATTTAAAAATATATATATTTGACATACTCGGCAAATTCACATCAAGCGAATTATACTTCTAAAAAAGTGTATTACTTGAGCCAGGTCCAATTAGTTTGGAAAAGTATTTGATTATTGGGAGTCTTTGACAATTTTGATTTTGTGACTAGTACTGGGATGAGAGGAGACAACAAGCGGTCACACAATCGACTGAGCTATCCAGCGACGTCGCAAGATAACTGAGTCGCTTTCCTCTCTATCTCGGCCAGGCGGAAGGTGTCGTTGTAATTGAACACTAAGTATGGCACTGAACCTGTGACACATCTCCAAATCTATTTTTCTCATCGTTATTGATACCGCTCAGTGACTTCTTATATAGGAGGACGAGTCGCCGACGAAATTTTACGTTCTACGGGGCCGGCCTACGGGGCCGGACAACCATCGGGACAAATATATACAGTGCAATATGTTATCTTTGGTTGTATTTATCTATCAATTTGTATGTCTATATGTCTCTATATATCTATCTATCTATGTATTTATCTATCTATGTATCTATCTATGTATCTATCTATCTATCTATCTATCTATTTATGTCTCTATATTTTTTTCATTATTATTTTCTCTTTATCTTCAACTCCCACTTCTCCACCTCCCTCTCCGCCTCTTCCTCCTTATTCTTCTTTTCATCCATCTTTAGATGTTACCGATTCCCGGAATTGATAAATGAGAGAGAGAGAGAGAGAGAGAGAAGGAAACACACACATACACATACACAGAGGGAGAGAGAGAGATAAGGAAACACACAGAGATAGAGAGAGAGAGAGATAGAAAGAGAGCGCGAGAGATAGGGGTGGTTTTAGTCCCAGGGCCTGATCGTTGTTGGGACAGGTATATGGTACTACATCTCTCTCTCTCTCTCTCTCTCTCTCTCTCTCTCCCTCTCTCTCTCTCTCTCTCCATCATCCGCTTTTCTATCCATCTATCTATCTATCTATCTATCTATCTATCTATCTATCTATCTATCTATCTATCTATCTATCTATCTATCTATCTACCTGTCTATGAATCTATATTTCTCTTTATGTTTCACCTTTTCATCAATTCACCCATCTTTTCCTTCATACATACATCCATCCATCTACCTACCGACAAAATCAATCGATCTACCTTCATATCTATGTTTAAATTTATTATGTATCTATCTATTCATCCACACAATTCATTTGTTTTCTTCTTCCTCTCTTTATTGTTCTCATCCACAACAATATCTTCATAGCTCTCTCTCTCTCTCTCTCTCTCTCTCTCTCTCTCTCTCTTTGATAGTATTTCGTACGTGTATTCACCGTCATATCAAATCAAATAATCCTCTCTCTCTCTCTCTCTCTCTCTCTCTCTCTCTCTCTCTCTCTCTCTCTCTCTCCCTCTCTCTCTGCGTCTTTCTCTCTTTGATAGTATTTCGTACGTGTATTCACCGTCATATCAAATCAAATAATCCTCTCTCTCTCTCTCTCTCTCTCTCTCTCTCTCTCTCTCTCTCTCTCTCTCTCTCTCTCTCTCTCTCTCTCCCTCTCTCTCTGCGTCTTTCTCTCTTTGATAGTATTTCGTACGTGTATTCTCCGTCATATCAAATCAAATAATCCTCTCTCTCTCTCCCTCTCTCTGTGTCTCTCTCTCTCTTTAATAGTATTTCGAACGTGTATTCTCCGTCATATCAAATCAAATAATCCTCTCTCTCTCCTCTCTCTCTCTCTCTCTCTCTCTCTCTCTCTCTCTCTCACTCTCGACCTCCCTCCATGCTTTTCCCCGTCTATTTTTCTCACAATAAAATGGGAGAGACAGACACACACACACACACACACACACACACACACAGATAGTGCTTAGGCCACTGGGACCCCCCCTCCCCCCCCCCTTTGGGAGTTTATGCCACTATGTTTTTCAAATAATAGAACTTATTGGCCATACAAATTCCACTGTTACCGTAAAAATAAGTGTCATTTAAGAGAGTTATGGCTCTTTGAAAAAAGTGAGTTGTGTCCCCTTGCAAAAAAGAGACAACATTTCTTTCAAAGGCTCTGGAGACTACAATATTAATTCAAATATATGCAAATTGGGTATCAAACTGAAGGAAATTGAATATACTATCAAACTATGTGCACAAGCTTTCAATTTGTAAATATTATATAGATTCACAGAAAGTTGAAACAATTTGTCAGTAATCTCATGAAGTGTCATATCTAAACTTATGGGCTATTTCATTGTTTTACACAAAAATTATTTTAAATATGGCCAAAAACAGCATGTTCATTAAAAATGTAGCACTGGAGAAAGCTATGGCCCAAGCCTCAACAACAACCTTCATATTTCTACGTCACAGGAAAAACTAAAAGTGTACGCAACCCTTAAATTTTTCTCCACTTTGTGGGATGCCAAATTCATCATAATTTTCATTCTTTTTAAACATGGTATTGATGTCCAGTTGTCACATTTAAAAGTAAGTTGAAGTGTGGTAAAAACAATAGATATATCATGAAAAAAGACTAATTTGTTCACAACCCAAGTGAAGCATCATTACCGAAGACTTTTGAACGAAATCGCATTGTTATATTATGAAGAATAATTGACACTCAAAAGGGATTCTTGATTCAAGATGCAGTAAGTACATAAAAACAATATCCTTATGTGTTTTGCAAACATGCTTTACTCCTTAACAGTTTGCACTGCTCACCAATTTATTACATATCCTCATCATCAGTAGCAAAATCCTCTTCGTCCTCTGAAGTGTCGTCAAGGAAATCACTGTCAAAGCTATCACTACCATCCTCGGCATATGTATCTTCGTCAGTACTGGTGCAGCTTTCTTCATACACAATTTCCTGCAACTCATCTGGAATGAAAGCATCTTTGAACCACTGTACTTCCAATTCATTTGCAGAATTTCTCTGCCAACCGTTATCCTCTGGTTTTGGAATGCTAGGATTCTGGCACACTGCATTCCTCCAAATGAGAGTTTGAAAGTTGGCTCTTGATATGTGCAGTGACAATACTTGACTACAAGGAGGCATCTGACACAGATCAATTCCACCACTGCATGAGATGGTTCCTTTCTTTCCTTTGAAACGCTGGCGAACTATGTCATACCTCACTTTGTTGACACTTGTGCATGAGGTTTTGCCATACAGCTTGCACACAAATGACTCTAACACGAGACAGTCATTACTCGAAACAGCTGCTGATGTTCCAAATCTGGAGAACAGAATTCTAGGATCTTCCTCCTTTAGAAGAAATTTTAGAGCTTTCAGTTTTCCTTGCCCACCAAAGCAACTTGTTGTGTCACAGCCTGTGAATGCATGGACACCAAGTAATGCATCACACATCTGTTTAGACAAAGTCTTTGCTATCTGAGAGACATTGATTTGTCGCCTGTTGTTGCCACAGCCAGTATAAAAAATCAGGGTCTTTCCAATTGTCTCTGAGAATGAAAGGAGAAGTAAGAAGACTTCCGTGTCTGGTGATCTGACAACAATTGTTTCACAGTTTGGTTGGCGGGAAGCATATTGACAGTGCAGTATAATTCGTGTGTCTGCCTCTTCCTGTGATGAGTAGAGATCTAGACAAGGTACAGCTGTGGTAAATTCATCCGTGTCACTGTAAAGTAAGGTGCATCTCTCTTCACAGACAAAGAAGATTTCCCTGTTTCTCAGTTTCTTTGCATATTCGTTACTTTCCCATTCCTTGAGGAGAAACCTGATAAGGGATCTTTTGTTATCAACGCAGCTGAGAAATGATTTCCAACGTCTGGGCACTGTTGTTTCAGATCCTCTTAACAAGTATGCATTATCTTCAGAAGATCCTCTCCTCAATCTCTCACAACCTTTGATTGAATCTTCTATGTAAGTATCAGTCACAAAGTGTACACAAGCTGCTTGTGGTAAGGAGGAAAATGTAAGTTTGGCTACTTCACCAAATGTATTTGGGATTGCTGACAGAGTTTGTAACAGTGCATTGCCATCAACAATGTAAACGGTGTTTGTTTTTGTTTTTGCATAATCCTCGAACATTAATGAATTGTCAGGCGTGAGCTTGTGCAACAGAGTTGCTTTGTTGGTCTTCAGAGGTAAACCATCTGATGAAGCCAGCGACCATGGAGTAGGTGTTAGAGGATATTGAAGAACTTTTTGAAGATCAACACTGTGCTCTTGGGACAAAACAAGAAGCTGGCCAAATAAATTTCTTTGTGCCTTGATTTTGACCACGTTCATGTCTTTTTTCACTGTTACCACTTTCCTCAATGATGCAAATGTCTTGGTCTTGTTCCTTTCTAATGGCTTGTGAAATTCTACAGTCTTTTCCTTCAGTCTGTCTTCAACAAAACTTTCAAACAATCTTTTTCCTGTTTTTTCCACGGCCAGCAGGTCATCAGCAACATCCTCTTGCACTTTTATTCCAGAAGCTAGACTGACCAGACCATCTTCAACTTCAAAGGGATTGATAAATGCTGAAAATGCCTGGAGGATCTTTTGCACTCGCTTTTCACTTTGTCTTTTTTCTGCAAGGCTCAATTCTTTGTGGGTGTCTATATCTATACAGTTGTTGTTGCTGATCATTCTTTGGGTTGCTGATACATATTCTGCTCGATTGTGTCTTGTTACACTCCAACGGTAATAGCTTGGAAGACTCTTGCTGAACCCAACAATACCTCCTTTTGTCTTTGCATGTTTGTTTATAGTTTGTCCAATGGTCACATCAACTGCTATTCTTCCAGCAGGCGTCCTTGATCTGGAGACACTAAATCCATTATCTTGTAACATTTCTTCTGCCCCTGGGTGGGAATGAATCAGGTTGGCTAGTGACACAAAATATACACTGAGATACTTTGCATAATTGTGGTGATTCATGGTAAAAAGCAGTGGGCACAGTTCTTTTAAAAAAGATATATGAAGAAGAAAGTTGTTTGTCTTTGTAGCTCGCAGAAACTGGAGGAGAAGCCAAACTCTGTCCATGTATTGGATCCAGTATTGTGCAGTTTTTCCGTACTTTCCTGAGCGGACACTCTCTTTTAAGGCTTCATACTGGGAAAATAACTCAGCATACACAGTTGACTGGAGAATTTTATTAGCTCTATGGCTTGAAATTCCTTCGGTGAATTCCTTTATGTAAGACATGAGGTCTTTAATGAGTTTTGAATCCGTGTCCTGCTCAAATTTTGCAAGCAGAAGCCTCTCTAGAGCCTCCAAAACAGACACATGCACTCGTATAGCCCTGTTGTAGTTCTTTCCACTCATAACCCTATCCATAGAACCATGTGCACATAGCCCTGCTTCAGTCACAATTTCTTCAAAACCAAATCCACTTTGGAGCTTTCCCAGGGCACCAAGATATGAAATTATGGTGTGAAAGACACCCAGGTGAATAAATGACTGTTTTGTAAAGCTGTGGGTTTTGCCAGACAATATCGTAAGCTTTCTTTGCTACAGCAAGGTCAAATGTTACAAATGTATATGTGTTATATGCCCATTAATCATGCCTGAATTGTGCTAGTACAAAATTCCTCTTGTTTATTTATCACTGAAAGGAAGCAAATACACTGTAATATATATTTTTTAAATATTATAGAGAAAATGGCTATCAAAGATTTAAAAACCCTATATAGCTTTGTAAAATATTTTATGATATGAGGCAAAAAATGAGAAATGACAATAAAATTCCACTATTTATTGCATTTGAAGCAATTTTAGGGTGATAAACAATCATTTTATGCACAAAAATGAGTTCACCAAAAATTGCACCCGATGACCTTTCAAGGGCCATAACTCCTGTAAATGATACTTGAAAAAACTGTAACACCCGGATTAATTTGTGTTATATGTCCCTGAAGCATGCCTGAATTGTGCTAGTGCAAAATCCCTCTTGTTTATTCATCCTGAGGGAAACAAGTACACTGTAATAGATTTTTTTTTCAAATTATAGAGAAAATGGCTATCAAAGATTTAAAAACGCTATATGGCTTTGTAAAATATTTTATGATATGAGGCAAAAAATGAGAAATGACAATAAAATTCCACTATTTATTGCATTTGAAGCAATTTTAGGGTGATAAACAATCATTTTATGCACAAAAATGAGTTCACCAAAAATTGCACCCGATGACCTTTCAAGGGCCATAACTCCTGTAAATGATACTTGAAAAAACTGTAACACCCGGATTAATTTGTGTTATATGTCCCTGAAGCATGCCTGAATTGTGCTAGTGCAAAATCCCTCTTGTTTATTCATCCTGAAGGGAAACAAGTACACTGTAATAGATTTTTTTTCAAATTATAGAGAAAATGGCTATCAAAGATTTAAAAACGCTATATGGCTTTGTAAAATATTTTATGATATGAGGCAAAAAATGAGAAATTACAATAAAATTCCATTATTGATTGTATGTGAAACAATTTTAAGGTGATAAACAACCATTTTATGCATAAAAACGATTTCACAAAAAATTGCACCTAATGACCTTTCAAGGGCCGTAACTCTCGTAAATGACACTTGAAAAAACGGTAACACCCGGATTAATACTCAAGATATATTGCTGTTTCAGAAAAACCATGTGGCGAAAACTCCCCCAGGGGGGGGAGGGTTTCGCCCACTGGCCCATGCACTAAGAGAGAGAGAGAGAGAGAGAGAGAGAGAGAGAGAGAGAGAGAGAGAGAGAGAGAGAGAGAGAGAGAGGAACCAACATAGACTGCGGACAGAGAGAGAGATAGAGAACAAAAACTAAGTCTGAAAAATGCCATTATTGACGTTCAGTTTCCAGACACCAGCTATTTAGTATATTGACCATTAATTACTCATGATAAGTCAATAAAACCCAGTCATCCGCATATTCAAGTCAAGAGGAGATGAGAGGTTTGGGAGAAGAGGAGGGCAAGATAGACAAAGCCAATAAATAGTGCACGCTACATTTGATCCGTCATTGCCTAATTTATGATTGTCATTGCGTCAATTAGTGAATGTGAGTGTGTGTGTGTGTGTGTGTGTGTGTGAGAGAGAGAGAGAGAGAGAGAGAGAGAGAGGTTGGGGGTGGGGGGGGGGAGCAGTGGAAGGAGATTAATTTTTTAATTACCCAAACAAATCACAATGAATGTAGACTCCACCTCACTAGTTCAATTCGTATTGAGAATGTATGATGTTGCGTTGGGAAGAGAGGTGGAAGGGGGGGGGGGGTTGGGGGTGTTATGTGTGTGTGGGGGGGGGGGTTGTATGGGGAGGGGGTGTTTTCTGTTCAAAAGTGTGTGTTACAAGGTTCATGTACACAAAAGTTTCGGATTTTATTTGGTCAAGACTCACCATTTCTGTAGTTAGTGTAATCCGTGTTCCATCACAAATAATGAATTAATTTCACTTGAATCGTTCTATTTTCTATGACTCTCACTATGACTATGATTAGTTCTGACTCAGGGAGGTTATAGTAATATTATTATTATGCTTTGGTTATGCGACATGTATTTCTATATATTTTTATTTGATCCTGTAATTTTAACTCACTTCAAGAACATGTAAATGTAACATGTTAGGAATCAAAGTCAAAACATATTCATGTGATAATGACTACCATAAGCACAGTTGCACATCGTGTAATCCACTGAAATCTATCAATTATAACAATTCCATTTAAAAACGAATGATACACAACCGCTTGCTTTGGAAGTTTACAAACTAAAGAGGCAAACATGCAGATTGTTGTATACTTAAACTTCTGTTCTCACAAACAGGGATGCCAGATGGCCAGAGTTCTTCGAAGCCAATTTAGACTGCAAAAGTGACCAAATAGAACCCCACGTGGCCAAACACTTCAATTACTTTGACCTCCTTAAAAGACATCGATTTTGACTTTTTTTATGGACTAACCTAGGAAAAGACTTGTTTTTATTTTTTAAAAAGAAACTTTTAATTTATAATATATACGCGATTCTCTGTGTGTCAATTTTGATCATACATGTGGCCATCTGGCAGCACTACCCACACACCAACTATGACTTAACTTCTTGACACTTCTTCCTAGCAAAATAGCAGTATTCTACTAGTTGCCTTTCCTTTTCAAGCTGCAACTTGTGGATATGGGTGAAATTTGACCGTTTTTGTGTGGGAAAAATTATCTTCGTAGTAAATAGCAGTATCTTAACCGTATCCATTACTTTAAAGACAGCATAGTCGGGAGAACGGTCGTCTTACTGGTGAGCCGGTCAGTTAAGGAATTTCTTTGATGACGTAAAAGTGACATCACTTCCCCACCCGATGGGGAAACGGTTGGGGGAAAGACGAGAAAGGAATGCCTTTGATTGTCACCGACATCTGCATATCATTACAGCCTGACGACAGGGGTACTGTTATATAGAGAAAAAAACGAAAGGCCCCGTAGGATGTATCGAGCTTTGGCTGTGAGCAGACCAGTACTATCAGTAGACAATGGTACCGCTCCAAAATACTTCTGAATTTTCTTACTAAGACGATTGCCTTTAGTGGATTTATTGAAATGTGACATTTGAAAATCTACAGACCGGTTAGTATTTTGTCATCGACATCAAAAGCATCTGAAATCAAATTAGCAGAAGAAGCTAATGACAAATTTTTACATTAATTCATAACTTTAATGTGATTTTTATTTTAAAAAGTCAAGGCTACCAAACCGTTCTACTGTTTTGAAGCCACGAAAAAAATATCTTTATTAACACGTGCATAATTTTTTCTCTCATTTTAATGGCTGAAAAATATGATAAAAATTCGTCTTTTTGGCCATTTGAAATAACCTTTAGGTGTCTATAATTTTAAACGATTTTTGTGCTCCAAATTGACTTTCTTGCAGCATTGATTGTAAGAAAACAACCACTCAAAAGGCAAATCTGAATTGTCTTCTGTTGAAGACGTCCCCACCCCCTCTATCCTCTTTGGAATAAAATGCAAAATATTACTGGTTATAATTACATCATCTCTTTGAAGGAGGTCCCGAAAGCTCCGTTGGTAGAGCACCCGCTTCACAATTAAACGAACCGAGATAGATCCCGGGTATAGTGGAGATATTATTTTCTTTCTGACACCCTTTCCACCCAGCAGTCATCGGGTAGCTAGGTCTATTAGATGTGGCTGATAGTACTTTACGATATACTACGTCATAGGATAGCGAGCAATTGCTATTGTCCTTTTCGCGCTATAAAAACCTGGATAGACTCCGGCTCCAGGAGACTAAAGGCTCTGATTCGACAACTCCTCGTTGACCTAGCATAAAAAAATCGAATAATTCTGGTGTATACGAATTGCAGGAGTATGGTCCCATCTGATGTTCTCTTATCCTGTTAAAAGAGTCGGTGATGAACAAGTAAATATACTAAGACCTATCGTTTTGTTTGATAATGTTTATAGTAAGATATGATCATTACGAAATTCCTAACACTCCAAGATAAATGTTATATAAAACTTGCAATGATCAAATCATATATCTGTTATGACGTATATGGGGCTATTCTCTCTGTTCGGTCGAGATAGCCGGTGATTGACCATTTGTTATATTAAGACCTAATATTCTGTGTATCAATTTTTTCATTACAAAGATCAGGTCTTTACGGTAATGTTGGCTTAAAACACAGTATAACACATTATCCATGTAAACGTTATAATATGCCATTAGGATAACAAATTTTCCTACTGTAAACGTCATATAGCACCCTTGGCAAGTCACCTTCGGGATATAGCTGGGAATCAGGAAATAAATTGCGGCAGCGACGAAGGTGACGAACATAAATCCAGTGGACCATGCGACGAATCTGAAAAGTTTGAACGTTGTCTTTGTGCGACTTGATGAGACGACCGATTTTCGTCCTGTTTTTCTTTCTGCCACTAACCAAGCCACATTGAATGACGCAATACACACCAGGCATATGACATGATAAATTACCGTTTCGAGCATTTCGTCCCGGACGTTAAAAAATACAAATTTTACATTCAAGCCAAAGCTTGTGATAAATATGGCCATTAGAACAAGGTATGACAGGGTGTACGCCTCGGTGCTAAACGACACAAAATACGGGTATAAGGAATGAACAAATCGTAGTATAGCCAAATAAACCAGAAGTCCAACTGAAAACTCAAATCCTATAATCCGTAAGGCAAATATAAATCGTCTAAATGTCATTTCAAATCCATTTTCTGGATGAAACACGCCTATGACAACTTTTTTGTTATCCTTGAAGACATCTATTGATATTGAAAATGCAACGACAAGGTTGGACACGTATAATATACGCAAGAGGAAAGAAAGTAAGCGATCCTTGTATTTCAATTGTGAGAATACTAGTATCGAAAGAATATTATTGACGATTCCAACGAGGTTTGAGATGACCGAAAGGATCGATAGATAGTACAAAATATAAGAATCTTCATAGGTACAATGGTTTAAAACAAAATCTCTGCAATGGGCATGCCTCCACGAATATCTGTAGGATGTACTCATCAGTTTAAGATGTAATTTGCATTATCTAGAAATGTAGATAAAATTTGTTATGAAACTATGATTGTTCGCTCTCCTCAAAAGTTCGAAAAAACATATAAAAATGTAGCTAAATGATTTTTTTGTAGTGCTGTTTTGTTGAAAATTTTAAAACATGTGATGTGAAATCTTAGTTGAACCTTCATATGGGTCAGACTCTTTGTACGTGAAAATGAGGAAAACATAATCTCTGCAATGTCCAAACCTCTTCCAATATCTCTTTGGTGGACTCATCACTTTAGATGTATTTTGTAGTATTTGGAAATGGCGATAAAAAACGTGTTATATGGACAACTATGTTGGCTCTCAAACGGCAGTTTGCTTTCCGCAAAAAAAAAAAAAAAAAAAATAAACAAACTTCTTGAGTTCTTTTTTGGTGTTATTTTGTTCAACATATTGAAACAATTGACGTGCAATCTTAATTCAACCTATATACATGGAGGAAAAGTTGCGGCCCTAAACCTTATTGACAACGACATAGATACTAGATATATTATTATAGTCAGATTTTTAATAAGTGGCGCGTGTTTTTCTTCTTTTTCTCAGCAGCCCCGATGCATAGCTGCAAAAATTTGTATGAACCTCTTAATAAAAAAAAAATTTCTTGAATATTAAAACAATAGGAAAGGATTTCGTTTATTACAGCTATATCAAAATCGATAACAGGTGAGGATCGGAATTCATAGAAGATTTACATTATCAAAATTATGAATTTTCCGCAAATCCATTTTGAAGGAATTCGTTAAACTGAAGTGTTCGGTTAATTGAAGCTTAATCGATATACGTGCAGCATTTGAATATGAAGCAACGAATGTCAATAATTAACTTTCAGACATCTACATTTTATAATTATCAATACACATTACTTGTGAATACAAAGGAAAGTGAAGAAACGCGCTTCCAATATAATTTTGATTGCAAAAGTTTTAGAAATAGCGTTGTTTATGCCAAAGAATATTACATAGATTTATGTTTTTATGTCAAAAGTAAAAATTCATCAATTATGAGACAGTGTCTCCACAAATATGTGTTCAACAATAACAATAACAACAAACAACAGCAACCAAGAAATACTGGACACATCAATCAGGACAGTCTGATTACGATGATAATGAAAAGGAGAAATGAAAGGACTACAGAAAGATTCCGAGCATTACTTTTTCCAATGAAATGTAATTTTCCTCTAGTTTACGAAGGTTGAGGCATGCCTTTCCTCAGTCTACTCGTTTTATTTTATTGCCTCGTCGGTGAGAGTAAATTTGGTGTTCCTCCTCTCAATCTTTCCCTCTACTTAGACCCAATGACCTTGATTGGATTGCGCTCACAGTGATATGGGGGAAGTCGCGCAACCTCGTGTCAAAACACCCTGATTAGACAGTCCTATTTGAAACCTGTTTCTGTTTTTTTTTTTTTACTAAGGAGTATAGTTAGCATTTTGATAAATGGTCAGAATATGATTGAAACCATGAAATCATGCCGGCTTTTATAATTGCCAAAGTTGGAGCCTTAAAGTGACCATGGGCCAACGAATGGTAGCGTTGTCCAATACAATACAGCTGGATGCTTCCATGGAGGGCAGCAAAAGATATTTAGTCAGTTTTAAAACACTTTTGCATTGACCCCGGAATAATATTCCAGATGATGCATAGAAGAAAAAATGGCATGGCATCCTTTTATATATCCAGTATCATCACCACCTGCAAGAATAACAATGATTCTCTGTCCAGAACCCATGGGCTTTTTTCTGCTTGAATAATCAGACGTCCAATATTTTTTCGGATGTATATTTACGCTCACCCATACATCTTTGGATGATATCCATATCAAAGTTATCCTTGATTCTTTTCCTGCCACGTCGTTCTACACTGGTGATCTCTCTGTCTAATTCGATAACGATCTTTTCATGGTTGATTGTGAAATTCCAAAACCGTTGCCGTCCTCTTTAATGACTTATCGAAGGATACAAGAAGACTTCTTTTCGCAGCTTTACGAGAGTGGGACCGATAGAGATTTCGTACCGTATCGTGTTGTGTAAGAGCCTTATATGTTTTTAAAACCTTTAAAGGCCCTGTGAAACTTTCATGCTTAGACAAAGATTTGTCAAAGTTATGTAAACAGTGTTTGTTAATTTGACAATATTGAGTATACAATCACTATTTCAAATGATTTAAAGCGAGAGATTTCATATCAGTCTTTGGTAATTGCGACATGATGTAGATAATATGCCATAAATAATAAATTCAAAATATACTACAAACTACATAGATGGTCTAAGTGGTAGATATGTTTATAACACTTAAAGTGAATTATTATTATTTGGAAAGAAGAATGACGTGAACTCATAATCACTACGTCAGCACAAGATATTTTGGATATACGATGAATTCATTCATACTTTGTGGTGCGTAACTTTTTTCATTTTTTTACAGTGTAAAATCTTTAATTTTATGTCAGCGGTTTTAAAGTAGTTCTTTATCTCTTAAAGAAGATAACTTTTTAAATATGGCATCAATACGTTCCAAAATCTAGATTCAGTTAAGACAAATTATTTCAGTGGTTGACACAATTTTTTACAAATTTGATAGAGGGACAGCTGAGAAAACCAGAAAAACACGCACCATTAATAAAAAATCTGACTATAGCAGCATCGGTGATGTTCTGCGTAGGACTGCAGAAGAGGTTTTGGGACAAAGAAGATGAAAAATTAGACCATGGGTGACAAATGATATATTGGATTCATGCGACAAAATGAGAGAACTGAAGAGAAACAAAAACTGTGATGAAGAATCCAGAATGAAGTATCAACAGACAAATGCATAAGAAATATATGCAAAGCTGGGTAATGGGACAGTACAGAGACATTACAGAGTTATAGTTGCTCACCGAACGGACACCGAACAAACGACTTACCGATCACGTGATCAGTTTTTTCTCGCGTCCTCTCGTCTAATCTCGTCACTCCGGAATAGAAAGAGGAGGCGGAGCTTATATGATATAACGCAATGAAAGTTCTGTCCCATGACGGGTGGGGGGATATCACCGCTCCAAAACTTACCTTATTATATGAGATCTTGAGATTCTTATCCAATCATCGATTGCTCGTTTGACAGTTCGCTTGTGAACAGTTAGGAGACCATCTCTTGATTTATGGGCAGGCGGCTTTGCGTAAAGGCGGTGAGTGTTGTATACATCAAAGAGTACCGCTGACCGATGGGTAAATAGTGATTGTGTAACCCAAAAGCCCTGCCGACTCGACTGCAAGGTCTTGTATGTAATAGTTGCGTCACCATATCAACGCTCAGGAATTAATTAGTGAGGACTCTCAGTATATATATATATATATATATATATATTTAAAAAAAAACAACGCTTTTTAATCACACGAGATACATCAGTGTGCTCGTCGCATTGAGAATTGAAAAATGAGATGTAAATCAAGAAAACCGACCGGAAAATAAAGAAACTATCATTAAATTTAAAAAATTGAGCAATATTTTTTTCAAAATCAATCTACTAGAAAAATGTTTTATTTCTAAACCTATTTTTGTGAAACAAAGATAAATGTTCTCCTTTTTGCAAGCTGATTCAACAATGTGGTTTTTAAATTTATCGTATACATAATCATTTGGAAGCTCCCGAGAAAGGTATTTTTGTGTAATCTCTTTCACTCACACGCGCGCGCACACACACACAAACACACACACACAAACATATACAAACAATACACAAACAATACACATCCCTGGTCATCTATTGCCTATATTATTAATGTTAATATATACATCCCATGCTGATTGTCACGGCCCCACCCCCCAACCATTTCCACCATCCAAGTACCAGCGGCCTTTTCTCTTTGATTCCGTATCATGGTCTACCCGAAGCCCAACACCTCGATCGTTTGTGGGTCAACCCCCCCCCCCCCCCCCTCCCCCACCTTCGCCCGTAATCAATTTATAATTTTCTTTCTGTATAGAGCGCCACGTGCACAATTATATACTATTGAATGACACTGACCTTGCCCCTCCCCTAACACAAGCCAACCCAAGCTATCCTCTATCACGTGACCTTAGATCCGGTGCTGCATACCGCTTGAGAGTCTTCACTATCCAGATCTCGTTCATGGTCACGTGAGAAGGCTATATCCGTTCGGGTTCGGCGTTCGGCGTCTCGTTCGACCCGATTTCGTTAAAAGCCTATTGATTATGGGATGCAGAACGGGGATAGAAAGAAAACCCCATGATATTGAAAATGCTATAACAAAAACTAGTAGATGAAAAGTTAATCTTATTGAAGAGAGCACGGGCGCTCTACTTACACAGAAAGAGGATGGCATAAACAGTTGGACCGAATACTGCAAAGGGCTGTATAACATCATTCTATGAAACATAAGGTTGAGGCAGCAATCCAGGGTGTAAGATCCAAGAAAAGCCCTGGAATAGATATAATTCCAGCATAACATTTTTAGAATAGTTGAGAAGACACAGTGGAGGCTATGCATGACAATTATATGCCAAAAGATAATGAACTAGATAATCCCTCTCAAAAAAAGGAGATTTGAAAAAGTGCAGTAACTATAGGCCATAAGTCCCATTAGCCACCCATTTTGAACCGGAAAGAGAACGGCACAACAAGTACAACATGTAACATAATTTTAAAGAGAAATTCCTTCAACACCAAAAATAACTTTTTCACAATTTCATAGACTTCCGGAAAGCATTTGACATGGTATGGCATGACGGTTTTTGGAATAGCCTACGGTTTTATGGTTTCGAATTCGAGTCTAATTCATATAATCGAAGCACTCAATCGTACTGCGACAAGTGCATTTCTCAACAACAACAAGCTCGGTGAGTTCTTCCGAACAAATTTGGCGGCAGACAAGGCTGCATACTCTCTCCAATGCTCTTCAACGTCTTCCTAGCGAAAATTATCTCTCGAAAATGTATCAAACCTCTGTATCATTGGCGGACGAAAATTGTGTAATTTGCATTTTTCTGACGACATAAACCTCATGGCTGAAAGCGAACAAGAACAAGAAGATATAACTAACTCTCTTGCACATAAGGCCATGTAGTACGTCATGGACATAAGTACAGAAAAGTCGCAGTTTCTGGTGAACAGCAGAAATGATGGACATGCAGAAATTTCAATCTATAATGAAGAACTCGAGGAAGTGTAAACATTTAAATACTTGGGTGTTTTGCTAACCAAGGACGGTATATTACAACTGAGATTAAGTCAAGAAAAGGAATGTCAACAGCAACACTAACGAGACTGACAAAATATGGAAAAGTCCATTTAATTTCGAAAAAAAATTAAACTGTACAAATCATTGGTACTTTCCATCTTACTATACGGCTGGGAGTCATGGATATTAACTGCGGAATTAGAACGCAGAATCTCTTCTTCTGAGATGAAAAGTTATCGAAAACTCATGAGGGTGCCGTATACAGAATACAGAGCCAGTAAAGACATACTGGAGGATTCAAGATCGTGCAGGACGACAGGAACCCCTCATCACCACAGTTAGAAGGAGGAAACTGTCATGATTTGGCCAAAATGTGAGGCATGAAGGTTTGTGCAGAACGGTGATGGAAGTACATGTTAATGAAGTGATTCGGTCGATTTCTGGTGAAGCTGACATCATTGCCTGGATAAAGAGGGTGACACTGGTAACCTTAACTGGAAGGCATAAGGTAGGTTAAAATAATTTTGCCGTTGTTTCTGGAGGGGGATGCATTGGCATTGGACCTGCAGTTGGATGAGGTGCAGCAGTCAAATGCGGGAGAAATTGAATAGCATTTGATCGATGCGTGTGGTTACGGGCCGTTTGTGACCCATAAAATGACGATAGAAAAGAGATGGATGGGTGAAAAAGTTGATGTGTTTTGCATAGACTTGGGGAGGCTTGGTGGGTTGGCTGGATTTAATGGCGAAAGGTTTGATAGATTGATGAATTGTGTTTTGTTAACGCTTTTCCTGGTGCCATATCGTGTGAGCTTCAGCAAGTAGAAATGTGTTTCAGATGTCTATGGCGGACCTGCTAAATATAGCTCGAATTTTTACTGCCAACAAAGGGTATGTTGCAGCGGCAGTGAGAACCACTACCCGCACAAGAAGCTTAGGTGAGCAGACAAAACCGTTTAGTGGTTGTTTCCGATGTGGTTAGCCACACATGAAAAAGGACTGTAACCAAAATGGGACAGAAATACAGTGCTATAGGTGCAACAAAAAAGGGCAATTAGCGAATCGTTGCGCAAGTCTGAGCACACGATGAGTGCAGGGAAACAAAGTGGGGATGACTGGTGCCCCAGCAGTTAACCCAGCAAAAATAATTCATGCAAATAGATGGAAAGGAATAACGGCATTGGTAGATACAGGGTGTATGTTGACGGTAGTTAGTTGGAGCTGGACACTGTAAAGGAAGAGATTATATATTTGCCTTTTGACGTGTCACGGGTGGCGCGCTATGGTGAACAAGATATGCGATTGTAAGTAGAAGGGACAATGGTGTTGGTGAAATCAATTGTAGTCGACTCTATATTTCATGACGTGAAGGTAGATTATCATTGGAATGAACGTTAGAAACGAGTTGGGGGCTGTGACAATCAGAAGTGGAAAGATTGAATTCGGTAACAGCTCCAGTGCACTTCTTGTGAGCAAAAAGGCCATGAGTAAAACTGTATCAAATGACAATAAAATTGATGAATGAAGAGACCTTCTGGCTGTGAAAACCAGCGAATGTGTTGCTAGAAAAGAGGAAACAGTTGACGATGAGAATTTGATGGATGAGATGATTGATGACAGTGATGTTACAGCAGTATTAGATGGAAGGTACTGGACGTTGCAGTGGACATGGAAATCGGAGCCACCCGTATTAGAAAATACCCACGGATGCTGTTCATTGCTATGATTCTACACACTGGCACGGCATAGACGGGGAGACTGTGCCGTTTCGTGCGATCTATAAGTACGAGTGGAGAGATAATCAGACCGCGTAGAATGAAGCTCCTAGTAATGACAGAGAAAGAGTGAGTGAAAGATTCAAGATTGTTGAGAGAGTTTGGGTGAAACCGCCTCATGCCAGATGTACGTTAAAGTGGGAAAAGGGTACTGTGACTGCAGTGAATACGATTAACAATGTTGATGTTGATGGTATACCACGACACATGTTAGATATACGCAGTATCGTTAAAGCAGAAAGCGAAGACAATGTGGAGAACCTCACCAGGCCACATTGGTCGTTTAACATTCAGAGATTGGAGGTAAGTGACGGTGAGGAAAGAGATGGTGAAATTCAGAGAATGGAAGAAGATGGCGTTGAGGAAATAGTAGGGAGCACAGATTTCCGGCGACCTGGAGTAGATGAAGAAGTGAATCCATGTAGAGTAGAGTCAGAAGATGGAATTGGAAATGTGGGCGGATTGAGACGGGTGGGGACAAGGATGCGCAGGCCACCGGTTTGGCTCGACGACTCTGATTGCTCACCGGATCACGAAATTGACGATTTGTAGCAGGACAATGTGATATTTCGATCAGGTAAGTGTGTGACTTGTTCATAGAAGTGCACGTAATTGTGAGACTTGGTGCTAAAGGGTGTGGAAATGATAATTGGTGAAAGGATAATTAAATGGATTGTCAAGAGGAAAATCCGGCAGAGATGATATAATTTGATTATTCTTTCGCGTAGATTAAACCAGAGTATCTGTCTTCGTATAATTAATTTACAATTCTATACTTATCGTCATTTTACATGTCAAGTTGAAAAATTAAGGAGTAGACACATGAGTAAAATTAAGATCTGAAAAGTGTATAATACTAATACAGGGCTTGACAAAGCAAACAATAAAAATATAATGTAAAAAACATCCCCTCAAAAAATACAATCTTCTTCACTCATTTTTATTTTATTTTTTAAAATGTTTATTTAAATGGCGGCGCTAAATAGCGACGCACAGTTACAGCTATGTGATTATTTCTTTGATATTTATTAGTGGATTCATGACATTTTTTCATTCACACATTCGGATTACATATTGTTTGATTGTTCGTATTAATTAATAGTATGTATGTCAAACCTTAACGTTTAGAGTTCTGCTTCAAATCCTCGGAAAAAAATATTCGTATCAATGTTTATGTCTAAGGGAAAATGACATGGCGGCGGTTATGTTTACTTACGACACTAAATTGCATCACACATTTATCTTATTTTGCGAATTGTCGATTTAAAAACTGTTCTTCATTTGATATTGGATTAACCCTCTCCTTAACAGCCATTTTCAAAATGTTCCCCAAATCTTCACACCTACACAACACAAAAAGAGAAAACAGAAAAGCACCAAGAACATTCTATATATAATGTTGCTCGACAATATGGGCTCTAATACAGAATGTCAAGCTTTTATAGTTATAGCAAAAACACATTAAATCTGGATGAGAAAAGTGTCAGATACATCGTAACAAATATGACGATTTTCCAATAGGTGGTAAGGAGAGGGTTTAAGGGTGGTATGATTATTTAAAATTACAAAATTAGCATTTCGCATTTCGCAAACATCAATATATACAGTTCGGCTCAAAAATCTTCTCCTGTCAATGTCAACTCTGGAAAACAAAATGGCAACAGTTAATTATTCCCGAGACGATCTTCTTCGTAATAAGTCATCCCTAATTTCCTTACCACCGGTAGTAGTATAATCCAACAATATGAAATAATAAAGAAACTGATCGGGAATAAAGGAACCGGGGCAAAATTGCACAATGAATTTCTAGACGATTTTAACGATGGCGGCCCACCTTGAAACTTGGTCAAAGGAGGAAATCAGAGCTGTCATACGTTTTTTGAACGCTAAAAGTCTGAATCCTACCGAAATTCATAAAGAACTTCAGAGTGTATATGGTGAGCATGTTATAAGCCGTACACAAGTCTATCACTGGGTGTAATTTGTTTGAAGCCGGCCATTCCGACTTGACAGACAGGGAGGGAGAGGGCGTTCGATAACTGCGACGTCAGAAGACAATGTGAAGCGAGTTGATGAGCTTATTCGTCAAGACAGGAGGTTGAAACTTCAGGAAATCGCAAGCAGTCTTGAAATTTCGGAAACTTCTGCCCATAGAATTGTATTTGATGAACTTGGCTACAGAAAAGTCAGCGCAAGATGGGTTCCTAAGCAATTGACAGACAATCATAAAGAACAAAGATTGGACATCTGCAGGGAACTTTTGAGAAGAAGCAAGAGCTCACGCAGGGTTCACGGGCATACTGCCAACGCCGGCGGAGACTTTCTAGGGTACGATGTGACTTTTCTTGACAGCATAGTCACAGGTGATGAGACTTGGTTGCACCATTGCACCCCAGAAACAAAGCAAGATTCGATGACATGGAAACATCCATCCTCACCTGTCGCGAAGAAATTCAAAGTCATGCGGTCAGCAAAGAAAATAATGGGAACTGTTTTCTGGGACAGTCGTGGTGTTATTCTGTTCGAAACCTTACAACCGGGAGAAACAATCAATGCTGCAAGGTACTACCAAACCTCCTTGCACAAGCCCAGGGCAGTTGACCAACGGGGTCATTTTGCAACACGACAACGCCACACCCCACACAGCACGAGTGACGCAAGGTTGGCTAGAGAAATATGGATGGAGATTTTGCCACACCCACCACACAGTCCAGACCTCGCACCATCTGATTATCACCTCTTTGGGCCACTGAAACGTGTGCTGGCAGGAAAGCGCTTTGATGTCGATGAAGAGCTTGTTGACCATGTGCGGAAATGGCTACAAAACCTTGACGGAAATTTCTTCCGAGAGGGTATCTATTCCATGGTGCGGCGTTGGCAGAAGTGTGTCGACAGACTTGGCTGTTACGTAGAAAAATGAAGAACGAGTCAAGGTATGAACACGTGAAAGAATTTTGTTGATAGCATAAAAAACTCGGATTTTACAGGCATTTTTCGGTTAATTATGAACGAGCCCTCGTACGTTTGGAAGCATGGAAATTTTATATGTTGTAAAATATGTAAAATCCGGTAAATTATGCTATAGAACCACTCTGAGATATCAGTATTAGTTGAGATACAAGCTTTCTAAGAATGAAAAATTTTGAAATGGACGACAAAATAATTTGTACACTCTTATTGTGATATATATTGCTTCCAACCTCAATTGAATCCCATCAAGGGGACAGCTTGAGTCCAAATTCTATACACAATATACCTCGAATCGGCCATGGAAGTTTAAAGACCAAAATTACCATCAATAAAGAAGATTACTCGTGAATTGATATACGCAGATGATACAGATCTAATCTTTGAATCAAAACACCAAGCGAAAATATGCTTGCCAATAATATTAACTAGCCTAGAAGAATGGAATCTGAAAGTCGATCAATCCAAAACAGAATATACAAAACTCAACAGAAATGTAAATGAATAGAAAAGTGTACGTAGACTAGGAAATTTGATCAACGAAAATGAGAAAACGAAAGCAGCTGGCCACCAATGCATTCAACCAACACCAACATTTATGGATTAGAAATACAATAATCAGTGAGAATAAACGAATCAGATTTACGAGGCACTGATTATTCAGAAATTGACATATAATTATGGAACCTGGGGCCTCACAAAAAGTAACTTAGATAGTCTCGATTCATCAACACCGCAAACACTTACGTCGCGTAATCGGAATCTATTGGCCAGAGACAATTACAAATAATGATCTCTATGAAAAAAACCGGGTCCAACGCCTGAGTACAATAATAAAAGAACAGCGATGGAGACTATTTGGTCACATCTTACGTCGAGAAGATAACATACCAGCCCAAACTGCAATGACAGAATATTTCCTTCATGGCAACAAATATGCATGGAGACCACCAATATCAATAGTAACTACCCTGAACCCGGATCTCTCTACATATCAGAAATTTCTGGATTCAGATGAGGCCGAATTAATCCCCGAAGAACTAAGATATACTGCAGAGCCCTCCTTACTAAAGTCACAACAAGATCTTGACAGCCTCAAAAATCTGGCTCAGGACTGTGACCAATGGAAACAATTAACGACATGGATGGATAGGTCAGTTATACTTATCGACCATGACTGAATCATACAATTCTCAGCAAGCGTCATTAGGACTGTGAAGCCTACGACTACTATTGTGATATTGTGTAAACAGTCAAAACAAGACGGCCCAACGTTAAATACGGGATCCTTGGATTCCCATTGGTGACTATTTTTAGCGTCAAACCGGATGTTTTCCTTTCACCAAACTTCCGATTCACGAACTATCCAAATTGTTTAATCGTTAATCTTATTCAATTTTGCTGATTTTGTAGGGATTTCTATCATGCAAATTTATTTAATAATAGATTTCTGTTCGTCTGATTTAGCAAGTAAAACCAACTATACTAATAAAGACATACATGGAAAGAGACTCGCAGAATACAGCACGATTAAATGTCGGCAACCTGTGTTGACACAGGCAGTGCTCCTTTCCCCCTCCCTATAATTCTTTTTTCTTTCCAAAAGTACTGAAATATTGAGTTTACATGGTTCATAGACTATTTTGGCCAGACTTCATGATAGTTGGGGATGAAGATAGCTCAGTTCGTAGTGCATCGCTTCACACGAAAAGTAGCAAAGACTATCCCGCACAAATCTTTGGGCCTCTTTTTCGCTCACGAAGTGCCCAAATTCGAGACAAAATATGGGACGAAGCCTTTTGGTATATGCTATTTTAAAAAATTAATTACGAAGCTGTTCATCGATGAATATGACTGAAAGTTGGCACACAGTTAGAAAAGAGGTCATTTTAGATTATGCAAGCGACAAAACTCGTACAATTACCAGAAGACCGTTAAAAATAGATTTTTACTCTTTGGAGTACAATATTTCTAAAACTACAAAGAGGAGAGATTTTGTCGCTCATAAGGTTATATATGCACATTTCTTCTATTTATATTTCAAATTTCATTGGATTATGATAAGTACTTTTCCCGTATTCTCACAAAACATCAACCCAATTTGCATTTCAATGAGTGAAAATATGGAGACGGCCATTTTGCTCCACCATCGCGCGACACGAAAATGACGTGAGCGAGGCAAGGCTCCCAGGTGGCCAGACTTTAACCTGACCAAATTCGACTTCAAAAGTGGCTAAATAGAAAATCATATGGCTTTCACTATTAAAACTGGCCCACTTTAAAATGAACTAAATTTTAACAAACAGAAAATTGAAAAGACTAGGATAAATGTCAATGAGACTAAAATAGATGAATAAAATTTAATAAAAGAAGCAAACTTATATATTTGGCCACACGCGTGGCCATCTGGCAACTTGTTCACGGTGACTGACGACACAAATCCTCGCGCGCTTTTTTAAAATTAAGGCATTGTTTCATTGCTATGTCATAGGGATAGTAGATTAACTCTCTCTCTCTCTCTTTGTCTCTCTCTCTCTCTCTCTCTCTCTCTCTCAAATAAATACTAGAAATAACATAAGCCATGGTCTCACGGGACTGATTGATAATAATTTAGCAGGCATTTTTCGTTTGATTTGTATGTGTTGTAGACACAAAATTACACTTCGGAAAAGTTACAAATGATCAATATTATGTATATTTTAAAACAAAATTATAGTTGACCCTAGCCATACAGCTCTAAAACTATACAAGTTAGAACTTTTCTGATGTCTTCATTATATTTTCTGATAATTTTTCCATAAAATTGCCAAGTTTTAATATCTTACTCCACGTATTAAGCGAGATACAGCCACAAAGCAGAATAAAACGCAGAAAATACGTCCCATATTTTCCGTATTTTTTTCTCTTTGTGAGTCATCCAAATAAATGACACATTTGAAACTGCATAATTTTGTTATATTTTAATGGATTTCCAAAATTCAAAAAGATTTTTACTCAATGGAGATAGGGCTTTGATTTAAGAGGAGTATTTCCTACAAAAATAGAAAACAAAAATTTTCATAGTCTTTGCTACGAAAAGGGAACGAGATCGATCCCGTTAAAGTCGAGTTTTTTTTCCTAACCTCCCAGTCCACCCAGCAGTATTTGAGTAGCTGGATCTGTCATACCTGGCGGAAAGTACTTTGCAATACACTCGCATCCTATGAAAAGGGGATGAAGCAATTGCTATTGCCCGTTCCAGGCATATAGATACCGGGATAAACTTCAGCTCCTCGGGCCGAATGGCTCTGAAAAATTACTACATTTTGATGACAGAACGGAGACGGCATACCTATAAAATTGTATTACAACGCTTTGAATATCGTCACCATTACCACCATCATCATCATCATAATCATCATCGTCATCATCATCATCATCATCATCATCATAATCATCATCACCATCATCATCATCATCATCATCATCATCATCATCATCATCATCATCATCATCATCTACCGTTACGATGGATATAAGAGTGTTTAGCTATTGATGTTGCGTTAATGACCGCATGGTGACAATGAGAGCATTTTCTATCTGTAATTTTGTGTCCTTGTGTAAGACACTGCCCACAAATTGCCTGCTCATTCAGATTAATTGAGTCTTTGGGTAGAAGCACCTGCGACTGTTCTATCTGTTGTTAACCAAAAATTACTCCGCACTGATGGACTGTTTTTCTGGTGACCCAATGTGCAGTTAATGTAGCTTTCTGAAAAAGAAGCATCAGTTGGGTATTCCATAGGAAATACTCATAATTCATATTTGAATTTTGTTGGGTCTTTAAAAGAAAGATAGAAAAGAGAGAGAGAGAGAGAGAGAGAGAGAGAGAGAGAGAGAGAGAGAGAGAGAGAGATAGAGAGAGAGAGGTGGAATAATATTGCATATGACTGAAAAAGGATTGCGTTTGCATGTTTTCAAATACAATTACAATGACATGATGGGACAAGTTTTTAGTTTGTCAACTAGATAACACCACACTAACGTCTCATGCTTCAATCACCCATTGAAACACCCGCTACAATTCCTACTATATTTTGTTTTATGTTTTAAACGTTCCTTATGCTGATGAAATGTTTTCACCCAAACGTCCAGTGTCTGTACTGTTCGCACCCAAATCCATTTGTTAGCAAATGTAAATGGTCAACACTTTATTAAAATTATTGATGGGATATTGTATTCTCGTTGATATTTTCCTTGGATAAGTAAGGCTATATAGGGTAAAATAAAAGTCCTATAAATACACTTTTATAATAAATTGCGAGAGTGGTTCTATATCAAGTGACATTTATATGGAGTTTAGTTACCTGTATGAACATTTCATGCTGTCAATCCCAATGTGTGCGGTTTTAGCTCAAATTCCCCTAATACGATGGATGTGAATAAAATATATGTATTAACGCAGTATTTTCCTTGTTAAATGTCGCTCTGATAAGGAACAATTAAGGCCTTAAAGAGAAACCTTATGCCAGAATGGTTCTATGTTAGATGAATTTGTAATGGGTCTTGGTAACCTGTATGCTAATTGTGATGCTTTCAACCCGAATCTTCACAATTTTAGCCTAATTCCCCCTAGTAAAATAGCGATCAACCACCTGAACAACGCCACTATCACATGTCTCATTTGTTTGGAATGTTTCATTCATCCTGTTTTGTTAATAATCGGGAAACACGACACGTCCAGAGTATCTGTCTTCGTCTGATAAACTGAAGGTCACAATTCTATACTTATCGTTTACATGTAACGTTGACGGAGTATAATTAAGATCTAAAAAGTATTTAGAAACAGTCAGTGTTTGACAAAACAAAAATTAAAAAGATAAGAAGAAATATATCCCCCGAAAAAACAATCTTATTCATTTTTTCTTTTTTTAAATGTTTTTTTTTTAATGGCAGCGCTCGATAGCAACACAGTTACACCTATGTGATTATTTCTTTTGATATTTATTAGTTGATTCATGGCAACTTTTCACTCATTTACGGATTAAACGTTGGATGATTGTTCGTATTAATGAATGTTATGTACTTCAAACTTTAACGTTTAAAGTTCTGCTTCAAATCCTCGGAAAAAACGTTTGTATCAATGCTTATGTCTCAAGAATAGTGACTTGGCGGCGGCTATGTTTACTTTAGACGCTAAATTGCACTGCTGTGTTCATCTTATATTGCGATTTCAGAATGTAAAATGCTGCTCAAAAATCTTTTCCTATCAATATCAACTCAATCAAAACAAAATGGTGGCATTTTTGTTCTTTTCCCGAGTCAATCTTCTTCGACATAAGTCATCCCTATTTCCTTACCAACGGCAGCCGTATTATCCAACAATAAAATAATAAAGAAGTTGAACGGAAAAAGGAAACGGGGCAAAAGAGGAGGCGTGAAAAAACAACTTCATAGAGGAGGATCTAAACCAGCACGCCCGTCAATAATACTTTCTAATGTTAGACCACTTTATAATAACACCCCCCACTGCTTCTTCCAAGATATATTATGATTATAAAAATGCATGTACTATTGGATTTTCAGAAACATGGCTTTCGTCTATGGAGATGGTGTACAATTGTAATTATAAACGATCAAATCGACAATCCTCATATTGAGCTATGTTCTTTATCTCTATGTGCACACTAGCTGCCTCAGGAGTATCGGGTTGTGACCATTGTTAAAACAATTTAAGATTGCACTCAACAAGTTGTACGAACGATCACGTGATCAAATTTTCTTTCCCGTTCTCTAGTCACAACTATTCAGAACGTAGATGGAAAGCCTGCCTTTCACGTTAGAAGATGGAAACGGTTAGGAATAATTCTCCTTTGATATTTATCATTTTGCGACAACAATAAAATATGTTGTAGAAATTGCGATTTGATCCCATTTTTATTCGCGGGTACAAATCGTTGACATTGCACTTTGTTTGGTGAAAATCGGACAACAATTACGACTTTGGTGATAAAAAAATGCATTTGATAACAAATATTGTAATCTAATAAATTATAATGAATAATTCATAACTCCCTCATTTGTGGGCCGATTTTGTCAGTTGTGGTATCAATTATATTGTAATAGAGAGATAGAAAACGGTAAGGGCTGCCTGAAGCCGGTGATCGTAAAATACTAACGAAAGAGTGAAAATGGAGAGGCTTCGTATGGGAACAAAACAGACAATGGACGTTTCGGGTACAAACCCTTCGTCAGCACAACAATACACAAATAAACGTGGAAAACAGATAAAATATAATGAAAACCAGTAAATTAATGCTCTCTTTCCAAACAGAATTACAAATCTTGACGATACCCTCCCTTCTCATTCGGCAACACTCCCATCGGTGGATTCACCCATTGAATCTTCCTCTGGCCCCACTGCTCTTAATGGCACCCATAACCAGCCAGTCACCATTGGTGGTTTGGGAGTCCCTCCAACAGCCGGGACCAGTCTGGAAGCGATCAATTCACCCCACCCACCAGCGAACCCACCCACGTAATGGATAATGTTGGAGCTATCCCCCCCCCCCCCAGTAGGAACCACAACAACAACCGGCTGGTGGTTTCTGTCCCCCCGACCATCCAGTTGAGCAGTGCAGAGGAATCGGTCTTAAGGAAAGGTCTCAAGTTCATCCCACTGCGAAGAACGTCCGACCAGTCCCGCATTGAGTCGGATGTACGTCGCTTCATGCGTATTTTACGCTTGAGGTATCACTTCAAAGACGATGAACGTGACCATGACTATGACCGTGACCCTGAGGATCCGTTTGCCGCTTTCTCACGACGTAAAAGAAACTGGACTCCTAGTCCTGGCAAGTCCCCTACACTCGACCTGTTTATCCAGACTTGTCTTAGACAGATCAAGGCACTACAACCCACACCTATCAAGAGGTCTATCCTCACCCGTCTTGAATGGGCTGCCGTACGATCACTTAGATCACGTCGTGATATAGTGATCAAAGCGGCTGATAAAGGAGGGGTCGTAGTTGTTTGGGACGCTGAGCTCTATAGAGCTGAGGGCCACAGGCAATTGAGTGACCAGATATTTTATGAGAAAGTGACTTCGGACCCAACACTTGCTTACAACACCAGAGTCCACCAGACAATCCAGTCTTGGTATCGCAGGGAGAATTACCTAGTAGAGCAGAGGTCCTTAAACACGACCCCAGCGACCTAGGTAATCCATATTTTTACATGCTCCCTAAGATACACAAGATCCGGGAATTGTCTGACACTCCACCTGGAAGGCCGATTGTGTCGGCTATCTCGTGCCCCACTGAGAAGGTATCGCAGTTCCTCGATGCGGTATTTCAACGTATAGTTCCCACCCTGCCATCGTATATCAAGGACACTAACCATGCTCTTGGTGTCATTGACGAAATTTGATTCCAGGATGAACGTCCACGGCTGATTTTCACCATGGATGTGAAGGCACTGTACACATCCATACCGCATCCTGACGGACTGCGTGCCATCAGGCATTTCGTCGACCGTCATCCAATACCAGGGATTTCCAGCAACAGCATTGTGAGGCTCACCGAACTTGTGCTCACACTCAACACTTTTGAGTTCAATGATGTATTTTTCCATCAGATCTCA